>NW_026057578.1:504664-512577 GCF_023721935.1 Panthera uncia | reverse complement strand
GGGCACACACAGGGCACACGTGCGTCGATCGGGGCACACACCGGGCACACACAGGGCACACGTGCGTCCATCGGGGCACACACAGGGCATACGTGCATCCACAGGGCACACACAGGACACACGTGCGTCCACCGGGGCACACACAGGGCACACGTGCATCCAGCACTTTCTCTGCAGCAGCAGCAGAGTACCCCCCACCCCCAGCCCCACTGATTACCCTTCACTCTGCTCTACTCACCACCACCCAGAAGAACCTGGTCCCGGTAGCCTCCCCGGGCACCTGTCCGGGGAAGGGGTCACCATCTGTGTCTCAGAGGCCCGTCTGTCTGTCTTTGTCACCTCCCCTTCAGGACATGCACTTCAGCAAAGCAAGGGCCTCGCTGGCAGCTGAGAGCCCTGCATGTGGCAGGCATGGGGCTGGGCCTGCTGCACAGGCCACCTCTGCTGTGCCATCCAGGGACCAGCGGCTGGAGAGGTGATGCCTGGCAACCGGAGAACCTTCACTAACGCAGGATTGAGAAGCACACGTGCAAACGTGCAAATACAAGCTACGGTAAATCACGTCCCACACGTTCAGGCCTAACCACCACCACCCCCCCCCCCCCCAGTCCTGTGAATGTGACCTTGTTTGGAAACAGGGTCTTCGCAGATCTAATCAAGTTAAGGTGAGGTCATCATAGCAGACGTTGATTCAACGTAACTGATACCCTCTTAAGAATAAGGAAATCCCAGGGAGCCTGGGTGGCTCAGTCAGTTAAGTATGACTCTGGCTCGTGGTTCGTGGGTTAAGCCCCATGTCGGGCTCTGTGCTGACAGCTCAGAGCCTGGAGCCTGCTTTAGATTCTGTGTCTCCCTCTCTCTGCCCCTCCCCGCTCTCAGAAATAAATAAGACATTAAAAAAACATTAAAAAATTGTTTTAAAAGAATAAGGAAATTCAGGAGCAGCTGGCAGGCTCAGTTGGAGGGGCATGTGACTCTTGGTCTCGGGGTCATGAGTTCAAGCCCCAAGTTGGGTATACAGATTACTTAAAAAAAAATTTTAAGGGGCTCAGCTAGTTAAGCATCCGACTTCGGCTCAAGTCATGATCTCGCAGTTTGTAAGTTTGATCCCTACGTGGGGCTTGGTGCTGACAGCGCAGAACCTGCTTGGGACCCTCCATTCCCCTCTCTTTCTGCCCCTCCCCAGCTTGTTCTCTCTCCGTGTCTCAAAAATAAATAAACATTACAAAATTTTAACAAAAAATAAATAAAACAAAGTAAGAAGGAAATCTAGACACAAAGGGGAGGAGACCATGAGAACACACAGAAGAGATTGGCATGATGCATCCAGAGGCCAAGGAGCACCCAGGATTGCCAACAGATGGGTCCTCCCCTGCAGCCTTTGCAGACAGTGTGGCCCTGCGCACATTCTGATTTGGGGCTCCTGGTCTCCAGAACCGTGAGAGAATGAATCTCCATTGTATAGAAACCAGGTCTGTGGTGTTCTGTCACGACAGTCCCGGAAACTCATACAACAGCAACCTAACTCAGAGCACTGCTCCCAGTCAGATGATCGCAAAGGCCGGATGAGATGGGGCGTGAGTGGTTCTGCACCTCCTGTGTGTCCCATGCGCCAACACGCACCCCATCCAAGTCAGTGGTGTGCAGCAGAGCTGGGAGATGCATCTTTTTGAAGCTGTCCGAGGGGCTCCAAGGTGAGAACCACGATACAGTCCGCCCCTTCACCCAGGAAAGCCACGCGGCAAAGGTGCCGGCGTTCAGAACCCAGAACCCAGGCAGGGGTGGCCGTTCAACAGGTCGGTGGCCCTTGCCCCTGCCGCTGGGTGGAAGCACCAGACCTTTCCCGTGGGCTGTGGGCGGAGACAAGGGGAGAGCGCAGCACGCGCCCTTCTGAGTGACGAGTGAGGTGTGGTGTGTGGGCTGCTCTGGAGGCACAGAGCGGAAGGCAGCTGTGCAGAGAAGGGTGGACCCCCAGGGGTGGCCCGCACACCACAGCAACACCAAGGGCAGCTCCAGAACAGCTCCTGGACAAACCTGTGTCTGCACTGAGAGTCACGTGCTCGCTTTAGTGGGCACCCAAAAAGGGTAACCGACATCAAACGCACGATTTCGTGGATATTCTTGCTTAAAACAAGACAAAGATCGGCTTAAGTAAAAAGTAAGAGGATTGTGAATGATCTTGAGCAGGTGTGGGCAGTGCACCGGGAGGCTGCCGTGCTGGTGCTCCGTCCGCTCTCCCTGCGCAAGGACAGCATGCCTACTGGTCCCAGGAGAGAAGACGGCAAGACACATCTGGCCTCTGACCGAGCCCCCGACCTCTGTGCTGGACACAGTGAAGGCGTGCTTCTCAGTGCTGACCCCTTCCCAACCTGCTCCTCGGGCCCCGAGTGCACACACACACCTTGGAAATACTCGTGGCTCTCTCCATCGGGAGAACTCTGCAGTACTGCGGGCAACCTCGCCAGCCGCCCTCTGCCCCATCAGCAAGGCCAGCTGGGTCTCCACCGTGCCGAAGACAGCAAAGCAGCACCGGCAGTCCGGAAGCCAGAGCAGAGGAGACGCCAACAGGTTCAGAAGACCACCTATCCACTCCTCAGATGTTCACTACATTGCCCAATCAAGTTCGGCGGGCAAGTGTCAAACCAACTTTTCTCTCTCTTTTTCTTAAGTGTATTTATTCATTTAAGTAGCCTCTACACCCAACATGGGGCTCGAACTCACGACCCCAAGATGAAGAGCTGAATGCTCCGCCAACTTTAATTCAAAGGGGCGGCCAAAGACAGTGTCACCTTTTCACTCCTTGTTCTGGTCTCATTCTGCCAACACAAGAAAAGAAAATGAGAAAGCCGAGCCTACTCAGTATTAAAAATCACTTTGTTCGGCCTCCCGGTGGGCCACACAGATGTGTGGTTACTGCCCCAGTGCACAGTGTCTGCTAAGGAGCTCTGAAAAGTTCTTCAAACTACTCTGAGGTTGGAGGAAAAAAAGCCTTCACACAAAATGAAACAAAAACAACGAAACGATATAGAAACGTGTTTCTGTATCGCCACAGGCGATGGAAAACCACCACATCCCCGCGGAAAGGCCTGTAAACTTCCACTTCCAAAGTTGCCCACGTACGACCAAGAGCAAAAACGGAAAGATAGTCTGTGACAAGCTGAGTGGAATTACCGAACTGCACGGGGCGACATGACTCAGAAACGTCCCCCTGGCTTCAGGCGAGGGCCTTGCCCAGTGCCCACCCGTGCGCCCTTGCACGTCCTGACTCCTTCGGGCTCTCTTGACAAATAATCACAGCACGGGCACCTCTGCGTGGTTACGGAAAACACCCTGCAGCCGGCCCCAAGCGCTCAGCAACTGCGAGTCCAGTCTGCAAGGACTCCCATCCCCAACCCTCTCTCATCTCAGAAGGTCGCACAGGAAAAGCGCCACCTCTAGCGACTCAGAAGCGGATGGAGGAAGCAGGACGGAGTGGCACCCAAACGGGGAGCATGAAGAGCTCGCACCAGCCGCCACCGCAGGGCCCGGAGGGCAGGGCGCCTGTGAGGGAAGGGGCACCCGGCTGAGTCCCCAGAGTCCCAATGCGCTGCAAATATCCTGCCGTCTGCCGGAGGCTGCGCCGGAAGCGGCCCGCATACCAAGGAGCTCTCTGGCAGCAGGAGGAGAACGCACAAGGCCGCCACCCGGGAGCCCTGGGACTCCGGCCACGGGCCCTGGGCTCAGGCCCGCCCAGACCCGCAGCCTCCAGGGTCCAGGGCCCAGGCCCAAACACACCATCTGGGAAACACCGGGCGGTGCCGACCTCCCTGCACACACGTGGAGAAGCACGAGGGCGGGGAGCCAGAGACACTCAACTCCAGGGCCTGAGGCGGCACCTGCCGGGCCCCAGCGCCCCACCCCCTCCCCGGGGCAACGAGGGCATGCGGGGTGGGTCTATGCATCAGACCCACCGGGAAGGGGAGCATCTGACCCGACAAGGTGTGGGCAGGCTCCTCGTGGGGCACGGGGCCACCGCCAGGCCTGCAGCCGGTCTGCCGTTTGAGGAGGGCCTGTGTGCCCGTGAACCTGTGGGTGACCCTGGGCCAGCTGCTACCTTCTGTACCAGCGTGTTCTCTGTCTCTAAATGAAACTGAGTAATTTCTGCCTCTCTCAAAATTTCCTAAGCGGACTTAAAGCTTCTGAAATAAAAGGATAATGGCACTCAGAAGCTTTACTACTTTAGGGGCACCTGGGTGGCTCAGTCGGTTAAGCATCTGACTTCAGCTTAGGTCACAGCTTGTGAGTTTGAGCCCCGCATCAGGCTCGGAGCCTGGTTCAGATTGTGTCTCCCTCTATCTCTGTCCCTCCCCTCCTCATGCTCTGTTACTGTCTCTCTCAAAAATAAGTAAACATTAAAAAAAAAAAAAAAAAGAAGTTTTACTACTTTAAATGGGATGGGATGAGAAAAGAAACGTTTTTAAGATTCAAACAGGGCCAGGGGCACTTGGGTGGCTCAGTATGTCCAGCATCAGACTCCCGGTTTCAGCTCAGGTCACGATCTCACAGATTCATGGGTTCAAGCCCCGAGTCAGGCTGTGTGCTGACAGGTCAGAGCCTGGAGCCTGCTTGGGATTTTCTGTCTCCCTCTCTCTGCCCCTCCCACTCCCAATCTCTCTCTCTCTCTCAAAATAAATAAGTAAACATTAAAAAAAAGAAGAAACTTTGGGAGTGTCTCTCTAATGTGACTCAAAAGCACACCTGTCAACACACAAAGTTCAAAACTGCGTGAACGTTATTTCTCACTTTTCTAGTCTAAAATACCTACCTTCACGAGTTTTAAGTCCAAATAATGATGTTTTAAAATACCCAGTAATTTTTAAATCTGAATATGACTTAAATAGCATTAATGATAAGAAATTTAACAGAAAACTTTAGATAAATCATACTAGGATCAAATTTAACTGGCCTGGTTTCTTTTTACCCTTTAACAGAAAAACTTTCTAGTTTGTTAGGAAAGGTTATCTCTGTCTTCCGTGACTTTTTCATCTACAAATAACATCCCAGGCCACATTCTGCCATCACTAGCAAACCAAAACACAAAGCCTGGGTCTGCACATGTAAGACGCAAAGTGTTCAGGCCGGAATGGCAGAAAAGAGGGAACCCTTCCCTAACCTCATGGCGTGAGGCCCAGCCATACAGGCCACGCACAGCCAGAGCTGGGGGCCGAAGGCATCAGAACCACAATCAGGATGACACAGTATTTCAAACACTTAAATCAGCCTCGTGGCCTCAACAGAGATTTTTAATCATCCACTCGTTCTTAGCAGCCAGCCCACTAAAGGAAACTGGTAGCAATGTTTTATCAGGGGAGGGGACAGATACACAGGGGAATTCTGGGCAATGTGCCATCACTCAACAGACTTTAAGGTAAATTACGTTAGGTCAGAGGAAATAAAAAGTCTATGCATTTTTTTAATGTTTATTTATTTTTGAGAGAGAGAGAGAGAGAGAGAGAGAGAGAGAATGAGAATCAATGGGGGGAGGGGCAGAGAGAGAAAGGGAGACACAAAATCCGAAGCAGGCTCAAGGCTCTGAGTTGTCAGCACAGACCCCGACACGGGGCTCAAACCCACGAACGGTGAGATCATGACCTGAGCTGAAGTCAGACGCTTAACTGACTGAGCCCCCCAGGCGCCCCAAAAGCCTATATTTTTATGAGAACATGGGTCAGGAAGGAATGCCAACTCCCAGAATGGACTGCCGTGGCAGGTGCTGTGCTGCAAGGTGTGAGGAGGACAGGAGGGACGGAGGCTTCTAGAACCTTCCCCTCACCTTAACACGGCAGCCAAGAAGGCACCTGGACACATGACGTGTCAGCAAAGGAAGGAATTAGCTCAGGTGACCGGGCGCTCTTCTAAGCACCGTGCACTAAGTGGGTCTCCTCAGCTCGTACAGGCTGGTCCAAGACCTCTGGTAGAGAACAAAGCAGGAGGGCCACACAGCTGTCCCAGAAACACATACCACAGGGACAGTGTGGCCCAATTTCTTTTAATTTGAAAAGCCCCACATACGGATAACGTTGGAAAGTTCACTCTCTTAAAACTTAATTTCGTGTAACATGTTTGTAAATAACACACCCTCTGACAGCAAAAGGGCGTCAGGCCTAAGCATTTCCTCTAAACCAGGAGTGATCTTGCCCTTTCCAGGGGTCTGTGTTGCCCTTTCTGTGCTCATGTGTGACGGAGGAGCACGGGTGTCACCGGGGCTAGGGAATCACCGGGCCCTGGATAACTGAGTGGGGACACAGAGCGTCAAAGAGGGTGATGCCCCTCTAGGCGGCAGTCACCTGAGCCCCAGAAGGTGGACATCACCGGGGTCTGAGCACAGGAACGAGGCATTTTCAGAGAGAAAACAGGCAAACCTGAACAGAAATGGTCTCATCAAAACGAAACTCTTATATCCAAGATGACGTCAACGAGAGGCTTAATAAAATGCCTTCCCTAAGGCTGGTCTCCAGGAAAGGCCCAAAGTGAGGACCTTCCACTATCTTCTAAAGAAAACTCACAACAACCACCCCCGTCCCTCCTTCAGCAGAGACTATGAAGAGGACAACTAACTTTATAGGGGACACAGGGCTTAGATCTCAGTAACTTCTGCCTCAGCATGCCTATCATTCACTTAATTCTTTCTGGAATAACAAGGCACCCCACAGTTTTCAGTGCAAAATATCTAAAACTACCATAAAATAAACCAAATGAAAGGACTCCAGTATGATAAAATACTACTGTTTACTTCATTATTCATGTGAAAAACCCTCCTCCAAATTTCTCTCTGAGGAACGAGCTATTTTCCATTCCTGCAGAGTGGAAATATTGCCTTGTACAGGCAGCGAGCGGGCCAGCCACACAGTGAATCCACAAGTCTGTTACCCACACGGAAAGTTAGCTTTGATAATAAATCCAACAGGAAAGATTCTACAACTGACCCGATTAAGCTGCACGCGAGCACTCCGTGCACAGGTGTCCTCGCCCAGCAGTTTGCAAAACGCGTTGCCTAATTAGCATTTCTTTAAACAATGCTGATAACAATCTTGCCACCGTAATCCTCCACAAATGCGTAGCTGAGATTGTAGCACGGGAAGCGCGAGGAAATTCGCTGTGAATCTCAGTCAAACTTTCTTTTGTTTATATTTCTCGGTGTCAGAAAATATCTGTTCTTTACCCCTTGTGGCTTGTACCCAGGCTCCTCGGTCCAGCCCTATTGTGCGTGGTCCGTTACACCTACAAATAATAAATTTGTTACCGGGGCCAGGGGAACCCCAACTAGCCACAGCCCTCCTCCTGGCGCAGAAAACTCCCCATTTGCCATCGGATTGAGTTGTCAGACAGTGACTCGTGCTACCCTGTGAAACTGACATGTCTATTTACGGAGAAACAAAGACACCGCTCGCGGCGGACCCGGCTCCCTCCGCGCGCCCCGTCCGCTCCGCGCGCCCCTGGCCGCTCCGCGCGCCCCGTCTCCTCCGCGCTCCTCTGGCCACCCGGCCCCGAGGCCCCTGCGCCCTGGTTCATCCAGCAATTAAAATGGAGACGAGGCCGGTGGCCGGCGTCAGGGGGAGACAATGACCCCAAAGGCCTGGTGGGGCGCGGGGACCCTCCTGCGCCCACCTCCCGCAGTTCCGACTCTTGGCAAACTCGGCGCGGGCGGGTCCGGGTGCGGCTCGGCGGCGCGGGCGGGGGGCGCGCGGGACGGCGCGGGCGGGGGGCGCCAGGACGCCCCTGGGCTGCCTCCTGGGGCCGGGCGTTGACGCAGCAGAAATTACCAGCTGGAAAATTCCCCTTTTGGAGGTGACGGGGGAGGGATCGCGGCGGCAGCGGCAGGAGGCGCGGAGGGCGAGGGGCGCCGGGCAGCCCCGCCGCCGCCGCCGCTGCCG
>NW_026057578.1:419399-494664 GCF_023721935.1 Panthera uncia | reverse complement strand
GGAGGTTGAGGCGCCACGAGGTGTGAGGCCCCATGAGGTGTGAGGGGCGGGACGTGTGAGTTGCTGCGAGGTGTGAGGGGCGGGAGGTGTGAGGTGCCACGAGGTGTGAGGCGCCACGAGGTGTGAGGGGCGGGAGGTGTGAGTCGCCACAGGGTGGGAGGTGTGAGGCCCCACGAGGTGTGAGGGGCGGCAGGTGTGAGGCCCCACGAGGTGTGAGGGGTGGGAGGTTGAGGCTCCGCGAGGTGTGAGGTGCCACGAGGTGTGAGGGGCGGGAGGTGTGAGGGCAGGAGGTTGAAGTGCCCGAGGTATGAGGCACACAAGGTGTGCGGGGCGGGAGGTGGGAGGGTGGGGAGGCCGTCCAGGAGCTCTCTGCCCTTCACCGTTTTGCAAGTTTTCTGTACATCTAAAACTATTCCAAAATTAAAAAATTGTTTTTAGTTTTTAAAATATTTGTTTTTGAGAGAGAGAGAGAGAGAGAGAGAGAGCGAGCGAGCATGAGTGGGGGAGGGGCAGAGAGAGGAAGACACAGAATCCGAAGCAGGCTCCAGGCTTCAAGCCGTCAGCACAGAGCCCGACACGGGGCTCGAACCCACGAACCGTGAGATCGCGACCTACACGGAAGTGGGAGGGTCAACCCACTGAGCCCCGAGGCGCCTCTAGAAAGCTTGTTTTTAAAAAGCAAAAGCTTCAAAAGCCGCCAATCAATCAAACAAAACCTCCTCCTTCAGGCCCCGGGACCAGACGCCGCACAGTGGGTCCGGGGCCGTCGCGGCCCAGATGCTCGGCCTCCGTCGGGGACTCGGGGACACTCCTGGCTCTGCTCTCCCTCCCCCGCAGACCGAGAAGCGTGCGCCCGCGCCTCGGAAACCGCGGACTCTCACAAAGCACTTGCCCCGACACTGTGCCGAGGACCTTGACTCGCCAGGCCGCGTCCCTGCAGTGCCCCCCGCCCCGGTGCTGAGTCTTTGCTCAAGAGAACGCAACGCAGCATACGCCGCGTGCAGGCAGGCGCTTGGGTCACCTCCATCACCCCCTTCGGTTCTTGTCCACACCACGGCCCTCTTGTCCGCTGTCCTGCCTGTCAAAGTCTTGGCCGTCTTGGTGCCACGGGCGCCAAGCCGGTCTGTACGTGTGTCGCCCCCAGGTGCGGTGGTCCCGGCGACATTGGCTGGGTCACCCCTGACCATCCAGTGCCATTTCTTGTGGACAATTGCCAGAGCCTTCGTCTTTGCACACGTGTGTGTCTTCCCGCGTGTGTCCACGTGCGCTAGGCGTGTGTCCGTGAACGGTGCCTGCGTGTGCCTGGTGGGGGGGGGACCTGCGTGTGCTCGTTCAGAAGCAGCCGTTTGTGTGGAGAGTGCGCGAGAGCGTGAGCGTGGGCTCTGCGTGCTTTTGCGCTTTCCTCTCTCCCAGCGGAACAAACCCACGCGTGTGCGCCGGGCCCAGTTCTGGACACGGAGCAGGAGATGGTCCCGCCCAAGCCTCAGGAATGAGGGCAAGACGTGTCTGTGGGTGCGGGGCGGGCGGACACGGCCGTGGGGGTGGACAGAGGCGGGCAGCAGGTGATCTGCAGCGAGCCGAGTCCAGAGGGTGCCCCTGAGGGGGAGAAGCCATCAAAGGCCTGCCTGGGGCCCGGCAGGACGAGCCGGGCTCCAACAACCCCAGGCTGGGGCTTCCAGGTTTTTCCACAAGCTACGGGGTGCCATTGGAGACTTTTGAACAGGAGACAGACTTGATCTAATAATGACTCAGAGAGATTTTTAGGATGCAGAGCTGACGTCGCCTGGATGGAGCAGGTGTGGAAGGTCCCCCTCCACTTGGCGGCAAGGGGGGGGCAGGAAGCCAGAGGGGGCATGGATGTGGGAGCCACCCAGTTGCCGCTGGCCCGGGGGCTACAGGTTCCACGTGGGGGAGGAGAGCCCTCGAAGGGAGCGGAGCTGGCTTGGTTCCTGTGACAAAGGGGAAATCCCTTCCTGGCAGCCACCGGGGCACACAGCCCGCACCCCTGCACGGCTGGGGTCAGGAGAGGTCATGTGGCGGTGGGGTGACCTCAGCGCACGCCTCCCTCTTGCTCGCGGGGGGCCTTGGGTGTCACCTGGGCAGGCACCAGGGCAGAGCCCCTTCCTCAGGATGCCCGGGCCCTGGGTGACTCCCGCGAGCCTTGCCCGGAGGACAGCGAGCCGAGGGGGAGCGTGGGGACACCGGGACCTGTTCTCTGGGCCCCAGGGTTCCCACTGACATGTGGCAAGGTGACCTCCAGTCCCGCTCAGGTGGGACCAGCCCCCAGTGGGCACTCCAGGAGGACGCCCACCCCCACTGGCGAGGCCCCCTCCTGCAGAAGTGCCACACAGGTCAGCCTCCCGTGTCCCCTCCAGGTCAGCCCGGCCTGAGAGGAGAAGGGAGCGCTTGAAACGGAATACTCCCTCCTCTCCCCATGTCTGTGGCTCAGGCATCCTTCACCCCTGCCGGCCAGCCTGCTCGCACAGACGCGGCCCCCCTCCCTCACCACTCGCCGTCCAGCTGTACCTGCAGCCGGTCTCACGACCCGGGAGGCCCGTGCCCACACGCCCCGCTTCGGACGAGAGGTTGCCGCTTGAGCTGCCCCCCACCGGCTCCACAGGCCAAGTGCCCAGCCCGCACGTGCGCCAACCACTTACTGTGGCCTGCCCCGGGGCTACTGCACCCACCTGCCCTCACCGGACCTGCTCCTTCCCACCTCGCGCTTCCCAGCCATCCCTGGTGAGGTAAGACGGCCCTTCCCTCTCCCACCCACACGAGGCCCTGCCTCTGGCCTACTGGCTGCACTTTCTGTCCGTCCTGCACCCCTCCCTGTGCTCCACGAGCTCAGGGCCGTGTGGGTTTCCCTTTATGTCCTAGAGCCCGAGGGCTCTGGGGCCAGCCGGGCCAGGCTTGGGGTCACCACAGCTGTGTGATTTGGGGTAAGTGACTCACTCCTCCGAGCATCAGTCTACGCCTCAAGAACCGACCGGGTAGGGCCGAGTGGGCCGAGCAAGACAGGACAGGGGCCCCAGGAGATGCTGTCTTGCTCGACAGCTCGTTACACGGGAGCTTAGCAAACACCAGAGCCAGGCGGGTGCAAGGAGGGGCCCAGGTGGGGGCAGCTGAGCCTGGGCTCTGAGGCCGACTGCCGCGGTCGTGAGCCCAGGATGCCGTGTGGGCACCCCTGTCCCGCTGGGATTTGGCCTGGAGTGGTCGTGCGATGCCAGCGGGAGCCCCGGGGCTCACAGACCCCGGGCAGAGGCCACGTTGGAGGAAAGGGGGTTGCTTGGGCCATTGCCAGGCGGTGAGGGAGAACTGGGTGCCAGCATTCCTCCTCTGGGCCCCCTGCCCACCCTCGGGTAGGTTCGGGTAGGGTCGGAGGAAAAGCCCAGGCTGAGGGGCTGCAGTGGGGGGTGAGAGCTTGGCCAAAGCCTTGAATGGAGGACCACCCTGCCCCGGGAGGCGGTGGGGGGGGGGGCAGGTGAGGGGGGCAGGGCTGCTGAGAGGAGCTGCCCTGCCCTACCTGGCCAGCCACCTCCGCCACACAGCCCGCCGACCTGGCAGCCGTGAGGGGAGGACCTGTCGTGCAGGAGTGGTTGTGGAGCGCCCAGAACCAGGTCCCCACCCCAGCTGCCACAGGCTGCCTGGGGCTCTGGTCCCTCCTCCCCCGGGGGGTCCGAGTGCCGGGGTGGTTTTGAGAACCAGAGCCTGGAGGCCTTATCAGACCACAGGTTTTCCTGAGGAAGGAAGGGTGGGCCTCCAGGATGGAGCGCCTCCTCTGGGCGTGCCTGGCTGCTGGAGGGCGCACGGGGGCTGCCCATCCCTCCTGGGGGGCCCTAGCCCAAGACCTAGGCTGGCTGAGGACAAACCGGCGCTGAGGCTGGAGAAGCCGGGGTTCGAGTTTCCGGAACCCAGGGGCGGGGCGGGGAACAGGACTCCCGGAAATCCTAAGCAAACGCTAGCGTTTCTGGGAGAGTGTCCATAGCACACCCATCAGATCCTCAGAGGGATTTGTGCCGGGTTTAAAGTACAATCCCACTCCTGGGGGGTCCGGTGGGACCTGTACATCAGGTTCACCAAAAACCACGTACCAGAAAGTTCAAAGCCACCCTATTTGTAATACCCCCAAGTGGAAAAACCCAGGTGTCCCTCGGCAGTAGAGGCGGCAAATAAAATAGGGCCCATCTCACAGTGGAGCCACCGTCGAGTCCAGGCCCCTCTGCGGACACCACACCGGTGTCATCGAGAGTGGAGCGGAGGGGCTCCCGTGACACTGGTGGGGACCAGTGCTGCCGATAGGGTCACGTAGGATGACCTTTGGGGTGTGGGCCCAGGAGGCCCCCCTGGGGCTGCAATGTCCTGTTTTCTTGACTTGGGTGCTGGCGACAAGATGCATTCCGTTTATGAAAATTTATTCAGCCACACACTTAAAGTATGTGCACTTTTCTGTATGCATGTGGTATTTCAATAAAAAGTTATACAAAACAACCCCCAAATCTCTCCACTGACCCCTCCCTGAGAAAGGAGCGTTCCCTGGGACCCTCCGCCCTGTCCCGCATCCCACCAGGACCCGGAAGGCTCCAGGGACCCTCCAAGGAGGGAGCTGAGAAGGCAGGTGAGGGCGGCCCCGGGGGCATCACGGGGGGGGGGGGGTGGCGCTTCCTCCCCCCTGGGGACTGAGGCTCAGAGCTGGGCTCAGGCCAGGCTCTTTCACAAGAACAGGGCCCAGAGTAACCATACAGGGTGGGGGTCCTGCAGCCTTACAGGTGGGGCCAGGCGGATGTGGGGCCCACCCTGCTGGAGCCTGACCAGCTGGCCTTGGAATGCTGGTATGGCCTCCACCCGCCCGCGGCCTGCTGGGCCAGGGGTGCCTCCAGGCCTCCTCCCTCCTGCTGCCGCGGGTGCCTCTACCCCTTCCGCTTCCAGAGGCCCTGGGGCTATTTTTAACTCAGCTGAGCTGCTTGTGCTGAAGGTGGACGGAGCCCCCCCCCCCCCCGCCCCCGTCAGGGCAGTGGGGGGGGAGGGGGGGGAGGGCAGCAGAGAGAGCCTAACAGCTGCCTTCCTGCCCCCCGCTCCTCCCCGGGGCCAGGCTTTCTGCGGAGGACGGGTCCTTCTCAACCTTAGAGGGGAAACTGCATTCCACCCCGCAAACAAGATGTCCACGGAGGCCACACAGACACGCATACAGTCGGACACATGCCCAGGATGCAGACTCAAACACATGAGCGCATACGTGTGCACACATGCAAGGCCCGGGGACCTGCTCGGAAACATATCAGAGGCACAGAGACTCAGGGCACACACACAGATCCACGCAGACATACATGCACTCGACTCCACACGAACCTAACCAACCTGGAGCCAGAGGCACGTACGTGCACGCACTCGAACACCCACCACCAGCACGTGCGCGCGCACCCACGCACGCACACGCACACACAGATGTACGCACATGCGCATTCACGTACAAGCGCATGCGCGCGCACCTGAGCACGCGCACCCACGCACCAGCACACGCACAGACGCGCACAGACGCGCGCACATACACGCACCTATAGATGTACGCACGCGCGTATTCGCACCCGCGCACTAGGTTGGACACACGTGAGTGGGTAGAAGCGCAGGTGCCCAGAGGCCACCAGCTGGGGGTGCAGGGAGGACCCTGGGGTCACATCCGTAAGATCCAGGCCCAGGAGGTGCCTGCAGGTGGGGGTGCTCAGCCTGCTCTTTCCCCTGCTCCCCAAGTACCAGCCCCCATCGTCCTGCAGCCCACTGGGGCCGAGCTCCCGGAGCCTCTTACACCTTTCCACCCGAGACTCCCCACTCGCGGCCTCACTCTCCCTCATGGTGAGGCAGGCTGTGGCGGTGGTTGGAACTGAGCTGGTTCGTGCCCTTCTTCCCTCACTTCCTCCCCAGCGCGCCAGCACAGGCTCAGGGCAGGAAACCGGAGAGAGGGATGGGGGAGGCAGCGCCTGGAGAGGTGGCCTCGGAGTGTGCTCAGCCCCTTCCCCTTCCTTTTCCCTGTTCCCTACTTCCTCTCTCCTCTCCCAGCCTTTGTTTCGTAGAGCAGCTACCCCCACCCCTGTCCTGCTGGGGGAACCGGAGTCAGGTCCTGGGAAAACCCCAGGTGCCGGGCTGAGGGCCTCTGTCCCTGTGACCCAGTCCAGGGGGAGGAGGGAGCTGGGAGAGACGGGGCTCAGGACCCCACGGCGGGGGCGGCCGGCTGACTTCCAACTCCCTTCCACCCACACCCCCACCTCCACCGATAGAGGCCCCAGAGGGATGGGGGAGGGCGGGGAGTTGGCCTGAGGACAGGACATCCTCTTGGCAGGACACAGGACGCCAGGCCGGAGGTTCCCAGCCCCAGTCAAGGCCACAGGGGGAAAAGGTCACTGGGTCCCGGGGCTCACCAGTTCCAAGATTGGCCAGTGTCCTGATAGCCAGTCCAAGCTACTTCAAACAGCAACGCCAAGACCAGCGGGGCCTGTACCGATGAAACCCCCCCCCCGCCCCCTGCCCAGGCCCCACCATGGCCAGCCAGGAGGCAGAACAGCCCACATGCCCACCCAGGGTGGCATCGGCCCTCGGGACCATCCTCAGGGAGCTGCGGGGAGCATGTGAGAGACCAGCAGAGCCAGGTGGTTCCTGTCCCCTGCAATGTGGGGACCTCCACGTTTGTAGGTTTGCCTCCACTTCCTACTCGGGAGCCGGCTCCTCCAGGTGGACCCTGGGGCCCACGGCCCTAGAGCAGAGGCCTCAGCCTGGCCCTGACCCTTCCTTGCCGGGACGGGAACCCCAGGGACAGTCTAGCCAGGGTGAAGGCCGGGGAGACCCCTTGCTCTCGCACACCCCGTCCCCTGGGGGCAGCAGCAGAGCCTGGTCTTTGAGTGGACACCCTGGGCTGAGATTGGCTGACGGTTTGCCCGCTGGTCTGGGAGATGAGCGTCCCTGGAGGGGCTTGAGGGCAGTAGGTCAGAGGACTTCCTGCCATTACCACACCCAGGCTGCCAGGACCATGAGGCAGGCCATTCTCCTGGGAGACGCCCTGGGCTTTGCCTATGGTCCAGTGGTGAACCCAGACCAGAACACCCCACCTGTTGGGGGAGGCCTGGCGAGTCTCACCCCCCCCCCCCCCCGCCCCCGACACACATACCAGCCTCCTGCTTCAGCCTAACCCCCAATACAAGTGCCTGCTGGCCATTCCACACAGCTTCGGCCAGGCTATTCCAGTTACCTGAGCAGGAAGTGATATCTCATCTAAAAGCAGCCTATAAAAGTGAATTATCTCAACACACAGCTTGCATCTAGATTTGCCTCTGTTTACCTAAGAGTTAAAATTATCCAGTGGGATGTTAAGCATAGAGATACCACGTGACCCACCTCTTCCACTCCCAAGTGCCCTGCCCAGAGAAAGGACACCTCCAAAACCAGTCCCCACCACCTCCCAGCCTCAGCTCCTCTGTCACCGCCTTCCTTGACACTCACAGTCTTCACGTCTTTTCAAAAATTAAGCTTTATTGGGGCGCCTGGGTGGCTCAGCTGGTTGGGCGACTGACTTCAGCTCAGGTCATGATCTCGAGGTTTGTGAGTTCAAGCCCCACGTTGGGCTCTGTGCTGACAGCTCAGAGCCTGAAGCCTGCTTCGGATTCTTGTCTCCCCCTCTCTCTACCCCTCCTCTGCTCACGCTCTGTGTCTCTCTGTCTCTCAATAATAAATAAACGTAAAAAAATTTTTTTAATTAAGCTTTATTAAAGTATAATTTACATACACTGATATTCACTAAGTTCAAGAGTGCAATTTGACGAGCTTTGACAAATGAGTAGTCATGTACCCACCCCCACTGTCATGATGTAGAACATTCCCATCACCCGAAAAAGTCCCCTCTACCTCCCAGCATCCATTCTCAACCCTCTGGCCCAGCCGGCCAGCGATCTGCTTCCTGTCACTATAGTTCTGTCTTTTCTAGGATTTCACGTAAAGCCAAATCATACAGTACATGGGCCTCTGCGTATGGCTTCTTTCACTCAAAAAGCATGTTGCTTTTGAGATTCATTCTGTGTGAATCAGCAGTTCACTCCGGTTCCTTCCATTGTAGAGACAGAGCATAGTTTGCTTACCCGCTCTCCAGCTGACGGCCATTTGAGTTGTTCTGGTTTGGGGACATCATGAACAGTGCCTCTAGGAACACATGAGCACAACCCTTTGTGTGAGCACGTTTCATTTCTTTTGGGTAAATACCGAAGAGTGGGGTTGCTGGGTCATTCCGCTTCTCGTCTCCTAGGTCTGTTCATGTGTTTGTTTTCAGGGTGCCCCACAGACTGTGAGCTCCCCAAGGGGTGGAGACCTCACCTGCGTTGGTCGTTGACACGACCAGGGCCCAGCACAACTCCTTGCGAAGAGCACATTCTTCACAGATGTCTGTGTGCTGGTGAGTGGGTGATGGTGGCACCTACCATGGGGGTTTTGGTGACCATGTCAAGGAAGCAATGATGGAGCCAAAGGCAACAGAGGGGATGATGGGAGAAGTGGCCCCTGTGCCAGCGACGACTAGAAACACCTCCTTTGTCCCTCTTCAGAGATGTCAGGGACCAACATGCTAAACTCACCTGGTGAGATGTCGTGGGGGTCTCTCTTCAAATGCCTCCTCTGCCTCCTCACCTCCAAAGATCTCGAGTCAGCCACTCCCAGAGTCACACCTTGGAGCAAGGGGTCAAAGAAGCCCACACCCACTCTGAAACGACTGGTTCTAGCCTCCTCCCTCTGCGGCCACATCCCCAGCTTGCCACACAGCTGTGACATCTCACAAAGCCCCTCACTCCAAGAACAGCCCTCCTTTCTCCTGAAGACTCAGGCTTCCCTCCCTCTGGCTTCTTTCTTATCAAGTTTGGATTTTGTATTTTCTCTTGAAAACACCAGAAGTGTTAGCATTTTCTATACTCTTCTGGCATCATCTGGAAGAACCCCACCCACCTTTTCTCCTCGTCAACACCTCAGGTGATGCTCACTGCTGGGACAATCCCTATTCCCCCCACCCCCGCCCTGGGAGACAGGTGCCACCGGAAAGCCAGACCTGGGTGGACACTCGATGCTTCTGGTCCCACCGTGTCCCTCCAGGGGCCATTCGATACTGCCTGGTCCCACTCCTCAGAAACTACAGACACCCGCACTGGCCCTCACAGCCCGTCTGCCTCCCCTCCAACGTTGTCACCACCCCTTCCCCAGCTCTTCCTCCGCAAAGCAGTGACCTCTCTGACATGCAAAGTGAGGTCATTTCTGGAGCTTTCTTGCTGAGAATCCTTCGGTGGCTTCTGAGAAGTGGCTTCCTTTCAAAACCCTTGCCCTGTACCTACCCGCTCCCATCCCTAGCCTCATCCCTAGTCCACCCTCACCACCGTGGGCCACGTCCCGGCCAGAGTGGTCTTGTCTTACTCCTCTAAGATGCCAAATTCCCTCAGCCCCGGGGTCTCTCCCAGGGTCAGGCCCTTACGGAACACTCTACTTCAAGAGTAATGCCTACCCATCTTCCTGGTCTCACCTCCTGGCCTGTCCTGCTCTCCCCCTTCCGGGTTGACAGCCACTGGATGTTTGCTCCCTGAGAAGCCCTCCTTTCGGTTAAACCTTTGTCTGTGCCCAGCAAGCGCCCTGGGGGCAGGGACGCACCAAGGACCGTGCGCAGCTCTGTTTGGCAGGACCAGCACAGCACGTCCTCAGGGAATATCTACGGAATGAGTGGTCCTTGTGGGGAGTGGTGACAGGGAGGGATTAGAAGGTGGGGCGGTTCGGGTCATCACCAGGTGCGGAGACTGACCCAGAGAAAGAACAGCCTTCATCCGGCCTCCTGGTGCCCATGGCAGGAGGTCAGCCCAGGCCCCGAGGGGACATCTCAGCCGCGTAAGGGGAGCCCACCCTAGTATGTGAGGCCTCGCTTGAGGGACCCAGAAGATTCCTGCCCCACGTAGGTGTGAAAGCACCACTTGGGACTTTCCAGGGGTCTGTGCCTGCTGACAGGAGCCTTTGCGTGGGGGTGGGGGGTAGTGCACCAGGGCATTTCCTGCCTAGCCTGGCTCCCCAGGGCCCAGCCCAGCAGCCCTGCTCCTTCCTCCCCCGCCCCAGGGGCTTTCCACAAAGCCTGAGGCCCGCTATTTTTAGCTGAGGGAGAGGGACCAATTCCTGGCCCCACTGGCTCCCCCCCCCCCATGGGAGCCTGGGTGAAACTGGGCCTGGGGTTGGGCCCCAGAGGCCAGGGAGGCAGCCTCTTCCTTCCTTGCCCCCCAATAAGTCCCTGAGGCGGGCTTGCACCTGGGCAAGCAAGGTGCCTAGCTCCTGGAGACGGCTGGGGCCCGAGTTCCCAGCCTGGGCTCCCGGCCAGGGCTCTCAGCCCAGTGGGCAGGGGCTCGAGCCCTTGGGCGGGGTTGGCTCAGGGCCTGGGTGGGCTACTGCCCACTTCCTGGGGCCGGGCCTCATCACTTCAAAGGCCACTGGCGGCCCTGTGGTCACTCCCTGGCTCCCACGCAGCCGGAGGGGCGGGCCGGCACACGAACCCTGGCGGCTGGGTCCTGCCCTCGGCAGCTTCAAAGCAGCTGGGGTGGGCAGCCCTGTGGTTAGGGCTGCTCCCCAGGGGAGGGTGGGGGACAGGAAAGGGGGATAACCGGGCTCTCTCTGCTTCTTCAGCCTTCCCACCCGCTGCCTTCCTGGGTGGGCCCTGTCCTGGGACCGGGGCCGCCTGGGGCCGTGATGCCTTCAAGTCTCTATAGAGTGTGAGGGTCCAGGTGGGGTCACTCGAGTGCAGACCCCATTAGAGAAACCACAGAAACCAAGGTGGGGGCACCTGGCTGGGTGAGGCAGGGGCCAGCAGGCTTCCCTGTCTCCCCTTCATGTGGTCCCTTCTCTCCCCACTTTTCTGCCTGAAGCAGGGACAGCCTGGAGGGGAGGGGACAGAGGCAAGACAGGACTGCCTGTCTGGGCCGGCCCACCACAGAGGTGGGCTTGACTTCATGCCAGCTCCCCAGGGAACAGCGGGGTAAGAGGGGTGGGCGAGTGACAGCCTCAGAGCAACCGCCCAGAGTTCAGCAGACGCTGAGAACAGAGAGTGCCTTGAGCAAGGGGGGTGGGAGGGGAGAGGAAACTTTCAGGGTCCCCTGGGGTCAGCTCCGGGACAGTTGCCGTTTTTAATCTGCGCAAGAGACTTAGAAGGAGCCGAGAGGGCTGTAACCTAGATCCGCTCAGGCAAGCTCCGGGGGTGCTGGCGGTGTGGCCCAAGAACAGCCCCTCCCCCAGCCGTGCGCCACAAGGCAGAGGGGGACTCGTGGTGGTCTTCCGGGGTCCTGCACCCCTCTGGGCGGGCCTCCCCTCACACACCCCTCCTCCAGACAGCTCCACTCCTCTTCCACTGGGGTGCCAAGGTCTCCGGGGACCAGAGCGTGGCCGCAGGGTGGGGGAGGGGAGTCGGGAGAGGGGGAGGGGGTGCGGGAAGGGGGGATGGTAGGGGCGTGGCGGGGGGCGGGAACGGGTGACTTCTCTGATCTAGGGTCATGAAAATGTCCCACTCATGGCCTGGGGCCTCAGCAGAAGCTCGCTTTCAGCCCGCCCACGGGGGCAAATGGGAGAGCTGTGCCCCTGGAAAGCAGCCCACCGGGCCTCCCGGCAGTGCCCTGCGGCTCCCCGGGCTCCTCACCCGGGACCATGACTCTCGGCTGCCAGTGACCTCGCGGACCCTTTCTGCTTGTGTCTCCACCCAGGGCGCGAGGAAGCCCCAGCCCCCAGTCCCCCCGCGCCCGCTTTTCCCTGCGTGGGGGTGACCGCCGGCGACCCGGGACGGGACTCGGGGAACAGCTGTGCGCTGACGCAAGGACGCACCGCGGCCCCTCGGAGGGGAGCCTCGGGCGCGGCGGGAGGAGGGTGACAGAGCGCTGGGACTCCTCGGCTCTCCAAGGGCCGCTGTGCGCACTGCGCCTTCAGAGACACCTTCCACCTTACGCCGCCTCGCCGCCTTGTGAGAAACGTCACGCTGCCACGACCTGGCGGAGACAGGAAGGGCAACCTCGGTGCCCTCGAGGGACCTGGGTCCCTGGTGGAGTCACGGTCGCCACAGAGGCTGGTACCAGGAGACGCCGAGTCGGCATCCTTTCGGACCCTCTGGGCTCTGCCCTTTTCCCGCCCCGTTGCGGGTTTTCGGGGCCCCACACTGGCGAGGCAAAAGGCGCCCAAAAGCCTGAGACTCAGCTCTCAGGTGGAGGGTCCCCCGTCTTTTCCATTCACCCCCATCCCGCTTAATCTCCAGGGCTGGCTGTGTGAGATCCAGGCCGTAGTTTCTATCTGGCCACTTTGGGAGCTGTGGGCACCTGGGTCCCACAGGTGAGGGGTCCCCAAAGGGCGAGAAGCAAACCAAACCGCCGGACTGGAACCCCAGAGGTACAGGCTGGCTTCTGGCGCCGGCCTGGTCAGCAGGTCCCGATCGGCCAACATTCATTAAGTTTACACACGCGGGCCGAGAAATACCGAGAGCACAGAGCTGACCCGAATTGCTGTGGAGACAAGCTCCCTCACGAGACTCACAGGCTAGCACAAGCTTTCAGAAGAGCAGCCTGACCACCTGTCCCTTCCATTCAGGCGGGGGTGCCTCAGGAATCGCGGTGTAGGGAAAGCGCCTGGAAGCAAGGATCCTTTGACAAAGGTGCTATGGCGGCCACGGCTGCAGCACCCAAAGGCCCGGAAACCCACATATCCGCCAGCAGAGGGGACATCCACTGGGGCATCGGCGCCCGCCCGCCCGCCCGGACGAGCGTGCCTCTGACCAGCTACTGGCACGTGGCGATGCTCGTGGCAGAGGCAAGCTGCTGGGTAACGTGCGCATCACATCCATTTCTGTAAAAGCTAACGACACGCTTACCACCCTAGTCCTGACCGTACGTTGTGTGTGTTTGTGCGCAAATGGAGAAAGGGGTACAAGACACACCAGGGCCAGGATCTCTGGGCAGCAGGGAGGGGGGAAAAAGGACAGTTAACTCTCTTCCGTCCTGTCTCACAGGTTGCAGTGAGCCTGTTTTACATTTTGGACGTACATAACAGCTGGTGCCATCAACCCCCGGACGGGTGTCACACTGGTGGAAAGGATGAGGTCCTGCTCTGAGGGACTCCCAGCCACAAGCGACACTAGGCCCCAAGCATACGGTGACCCTTTCAAGTTCGGGTCTGGGGCCCCAGGGACCATCCCAGGAGCGGGGCCATGGCCTGCACGATGCCAGGAGGCACGGTCCACACGGCGGAATCTGCAGAAAGGGTACAGGCTGTGCCACACCCAGGGGGGCTGAGCTCCAGGGAACTTGGCCCCATCAGACCAGCCTGCTGGGCCCTTGACCCCAACCCAGACTTTACCCTGATGGTGGGGGGTACAGTGGGGGAGGGGGGAGGCTGAGAGACTGGCCCTGCAGGGAGGCAGGAAGGGGAGGGCGTGGGCGTGCACTGCTCCCCATCAACCCCACCATCCTTGAGGGCTCTGGGCAAGTCTCTGTGATTCCAGATGTTCAGCAGCTGTCTTGGCCATTTCCGCCCCTTCTTTGACCCTGCATCCGCCAGGAAGCGTCCCCTCCTGTCCTCAGGCTCTGAGCCCCCCCCACCTTCCCTGCACCCCATTTCCTGAGCGGAGGCCTTTGTGCAGACTCAGCTCCCTATCCCGCCAGGGTGGCTTCAGTTTTCCCAAGGCCCGGGCTCTGCTCCCGGAGCCCTGGGCTGCTGTGGTCAGCTCACAACTGGCTGGACACCCTCGGCCAGGGTGTCCCAGCCCCCACCCCTGCAGCCTCTGGGACTGGTTTTTTCTCTCTTCCTCCATTCTTTCTCCAAGGTTGGCTCTGTCTGCTCCTGCGGCATAAATCAGGGCCTCTAGGGAGGCAGAGCAGAACTGTCCGGGAGGGAGCACTGCCTCGGTGGGGGAGGGTGGAAAGCTCTGTAGGGTGAAGGCCAGAGGTCATAGAGCCCAGCAGGCTCCGTGGGGGTGGGGTGTGTGCTCAGATGTCTGCCTGGAAGACCCTGGGGGTGGGGGGGTGGGGTGCCTCCTAGAACTGAGAACTGATCCTTAGGGGTCACAGTCCCACCTTCCCTGAGCAGATGGGAGGGGAGGGGGAGGTTCTTCTGGAGAGGGGACAGCAGGAGGAGGTCTCCCTTCCTGTCACATGCTTTCCTGTCTCAACAGAGCCGGTGGTTCTGGGGCACTTGGGCTCCCAGGGGCTGGGGGGCAGGGCTGGTGGGGTCAGGGGCCAGGCCAGGCACAGTGTAAGAGCCCTAAGGGGCCAAGAGCTCCAGCCTACTGACCTTTGCCCCTCAGAAGCCAGCCTCTGCTCCCCTCCGCCACAGCCACCTCCCCCTCCGGCCTTCCTGCTCTTCTGGAGTTGCGGGGGGGGAGCCAAGGGCAGGTGGGGCCTGGCTGAGGCAAAGTCTGTGCTTCCAAGTACAAGTCTCAGAGCTCACCAAGCTGAGACACTGTCCCCAGGAGAACAGGCTCCTTCCCGCAAGCCCGATTTTTCCCTGGGCAATCAAATCAAATGTGGGTATATCTCACATACTCTGAGGACAGTCCTCCAGGACACTCTCGATGCACCCCTGTGTTTGCCTGGATTCAGGCTGAGGACACGACGAGGCCATCTACTCTGCTGTTGAGGGTCACTCCTGCGGTCTCACAAAATGAGCCTGGAGCCTCTGGGTCTGCGCGCCCCCCACCCCCAGGATAAACAGCATCTGAGGTTACAAATGAGGTTCCTGGAAAAGTAAATGCCCCCACTCTCCCTCAAAATTTCCACCACCACTTCTAACCAAAGGGCCAGGGTGGACATTTCAGGACCAGGCCCACCAACCCGCATGGGCAACAGCTATGCCCATTCCTTGACCCCGGGTGCGGTACCCTGTGGGCTCCTTCCTGGGGCAGTCTCCCAGCTGCCCCTGCCGCTGCCACCCGGGACCGAAGGAAGAGGTGGGGTTGCAGAGTAGAGAGAGCAAGAGGGGCCCCTTGCCCAGGCGCATCAGGGGGCCCTGAGACACCCTCTTGGTCCTCAGGACCTGATCAATGAGCAGAGCAGCCCAACCTGGGATATGAGCTGGATGGTCAGGAAACTCTGGATGTCACCGGGTTGGGGGGAGGGGCGCCAGGGGTAGAATAGCCAGGTTCAGCCAAAAATAACAAACAAACCTAAAAGCAGGATATCCAATTAGAGTTGAATTTCTGCGAAACAATTTTTGAATAGAAATAAGCCACATGCAGTATCAGCACGCACTTATACTCAAAAAGTATTTATCGTTTACCTGAAATTCAAATTTAACTAGATGTTCTGTATTTTACCCGGAAACCCCCAATTCAGCCCTCCCAATTCCCTCACTCAGTTTTCTTCCCAACCCTAAGGACCCCAACCGTCTTTATCACTGCTTCTCTAACCTGGTGGGAGCTGACTGGGCTAGCAGTGGGCCCAGATAGACAGAGCAGGAGAGCAGAGAAGGCTTGTCGGAGCCTGGAACCCCCTTCCCAGAACGCTGGGATCCCTGAGGCAGGTCTGGCTCCCGGGCTCCAAGTGTCTGCCTGGGTTTGCCAGATTCCCTGTTGAGTGAGCCCTCAGAGCCTGGTTTTAATCCTGCCCCCTCTGCGCTTAGGTGGGCTGGCCCTCTCCGGCACAGGAGGAAAAGGGGAACCCGCCAGAGTCCTCCCGAAAAGAGGAAGGTACAGCTTGCGGGGTGGTTTGAGTGGGGAGTGGGGAGGTGGCTTGGCCAGGGGCTGAAAATGAGGAACGCTGGCCAGGGAGGACCTACCTGGAGGTCACTGCCTCTGCTGGCACCAGTGGAAACAGGATCCAGAACAGGTGGGGGGTTTCCAGCCAGGGCTCGCCCCGTTTCCTGGGAAGGAAGGTGTGAAGGGGAGGACAGGGCCCGGGCTGCTCCAGAAGCCCCACGGGGCAGACTCTGCACTCCCCTAGGGTGACAACCCAAGCTGGATTTCCCGGGCTGCCCCGCCTCGCACAGGGAGGTCTGGGGGGCGCGGTTACCTGACACAAGCCTGGGCAGGGAACTGCCACCCCCAGACTTCTTCAGGAGGCTCTCTTGTCTTTGCAAACTGTCACACAGCCTGGTCACCAGAGCTGCTGCTTCGGGCTGCTGCCTCCCCTCCCCACCAATGTGGGTACCTCACGACGTGGGAAAGGGAGCCACAGCCACCTTAGTTCAGGGCCATGGGAAGCCCCGCGTCATTTGTCTCACTGAGACCCCTCTCCCCGCCCCCCCTCCCCCCGTCCTCCGCTCCTGACTAGGACGAGGTTAAGGCTGTCCATCTCCAGCCTGTCTGTCCGCTTTCGGTTAAGGAGGGCGGTGGATGCTGCTCCAGGCGTGAGGGAAGGCAGGTGAACTCGGCCTGGAGAGGGTGCAGGCCGAGGAAGGTCTGGGGAGGATGTGGTCGCCGCAGGGTTGCAGGGTCCGAAGCCTGAGGTCCTGGGGGCGGGGCAGAACTCGAGACCCACCCACCCCCACCCCCTGCGCGCCCCTGCCCTGGAACCCTTTGTGCGCCCATCACAGGGTGTCGCCTCTTTCCCCAGCGACAATGACTCATAAAGCTGGTCCGCGCCGCCTCCTCTCTCCCTGAAAGGCCCAGGTCATAAAGGCCATTGGGGCCAAGCCCTGAGGAGGCACGTCCCAAGACAGCCCCGCGCTGCGCTGGCCCCTGCAGCTGCCCGCCGGGCCGGGCCTGGGCCTCCCGCCGCGACCCGGACCTGGCGACCGGGCGTTACGGCTCACGCCGAGCGCCCAGTAGCCTCGACGCCCATGTGTGTCGTCTGCTTCGTGAAGGCCCTGGTGCACGTGTTCAAGATCTACCTGACCGCCAACTACACCTACAACTTCCGCAGCTGGCCGGTGGACTTCCGCTGGGATGACGTGCGCGCCGCCGGCGGGGGTGGCGGCGGTCACCGCGCGCTGACGTGCGCCGCGGCCGTGGCGGGCGTGTGGCTGCTGCGGGGCGCGGCGCTGGGCGGGGACGCGCCCGGCCGGCCGCCGCGCGGGGCGCGCAGTCAGGCGCAGTGCCTCCTGCGGCAGATCCGCGAGCTGCCGGGCCAGCTGGCCAGCTACACGCTGGCCCACTCGCTGGGCCGCTGGCTCGTGTACCCCGGCTCCATGTTCCTGATGACTCGCGCGCTCCTGCCGCTGCTGCAACAGGGCCAGGAGCGCCTCGTGGAGCGCTACCGCGGTCGGCGCGCCAAGCTGGTGGCCCGCGACGGCAACGAGATCGACACCATGTTCATGGATCGCCGCCAGCACCCGGGCAGCCACGGCCGCGGCCTGCGCCTCGTCATCTGCTGCGAAGGCAACGCCGGCTTCTATGAGATGGGCTGCCTGTCGGCGCCACTGGAGGCCGGCTACTCGGTGCTGGGCTGGAACCACCCGGGCTTCGGGGGCAGCACGGGCGTGCCGTTCCCTCAGCATGACGCCAACGCCGTGGACGTGGTGGTCAAGTACGCGCTGCACCGCCTGCACTTCCCGCCCGCGCACGTGGTGGTCTACGGCTGGTCCATCGGTGGCTTCACGGCCACCTGGGCCACCATGACCTACCCGGAGCTGGGCGCGCTGGTGCTCGACGCCACCTTCGACGACCTCGTGCCGCTGGCCCTGAAGGTCATGCCCCGCAGCTGGAAGGGACTGGTGGTGCGCACCGTGCGCGAGCACTTCAACCTCAACGTGGCGGAGCAGCTGTGCTGCTACCCCGGTCCGGTCCTGCTGCTGCGACGCACGCTGGACGACGTGGTGAGCACCTCGGGCCACGTGCGCCCCCTGCCGTCCGGCGACGTGGAGGGCAACCGCGGCAACGAGTTGCTGCTGCGTCTTCTGCGGCACCGCTACCCGGTCGTGATGGCGCGCGAAGGCCTCGCGGTGGTGACGCGCTGGCTGCGCGCCGGCAGCCTGGCACAGGAGGCCACCTTCTACGCGCGCTACCGCGTGGATGATGAGTGGTGCCGAGCACTGCTGCGCTCCTACCGCGCGCGCCGTGAGGACGAGCAGGAGGACGAGCAGAAGGACTGGGGGCCTCACGGGCTCGCCTTCCCCTGGCTCGTGGGCCAGGGCCTGAGCCCGCGGCGGCGCCGGCAGCTCGCGCTGTTCCTGGCACGTAGACACCTCAAGAACGTGGAGGCCACTCACTTCAGTCCACTGGAACCGGAGGACTTCCGGTTGCCCTGGAGGCTGTAGTCCTCGCCCCTCCCCACACGGGAAACCAGTAAAGCTGGCCCTGCCTTGGGGATCCCGACCTGGTGTCTGGGGGAGGGTGAGATGGAACGCAGGGAACTGGTGCTCTCCCTCACCGGGGTGATTCCCCCCTTCCCTCCTTCCGCTTCTCTCTCAAACACTTGTGGACGTCCCATTCTGCTCCCAGCTTCTAAAGGGAATGTGGAGATTAACCTGACCCAGTTTATGGCAACACTGTGTGATGGGTGCCTTGATCACCTCAAAAGGATGATGGGAGCATAGGCTGTGAGACCCCGGGAGGTTCCCTTATCCTGGATCAGGATACACAGTGGCTCTGGGAAATTTGAGTGAGGAAGGGTTTGTACAAGTCACCCCGAGCTGTGAGAGGACATTGGCATTGGAAGACTATAAAGCAGGTCTTAGCCGCCAGACCTCACCAGGAGTTAGTAATGTTGGGCCTCTAGGGTCCCCTCCCCACCTCCACACTCCTGGCTTCGACAGGAAAGGATAACAGACTCAGAGTAACAGGTACTCACAGTGGCATGTCCATGTGGGCTATAGACACACCTGCACTGACCATTCGTTTGCTAGGCAAGGCAAATTTGAGCCAGGCCTGGGCTGGGCATCGTTCCTGGGTTCAAGGATGTAACACAGAATGAGAGACAAGCCGCCTGCTCGCCACCATCTGCAATGCAGTTGCTTCCTTACCATCTGCCATGAACTGCATGAAGGGGGGGGGGGGACTACTGGCCTTCCCCAGCACCTGGGGACCGGGGCTAGTCAGAGTGGGCAGTGCAGGAGACTCTGGAAAAACCGAAAGAAGGCAAGTGGGGCAGACATATAATTGACAGCACCAGAGCAGGACATGGCCATGAAGCACCTAGGCCAGTGCAAGCCAGAGGTGACCTTAGGTACCAGGAAGACACCTGTGGTGAGGTGTGCTTTGAGCTGACACAGGAAGAGGAGTTAGCCAGCTTAAGGAAGGGGCTTCCACAGAGGGATCCGTACATGAAGAGTGGGTTGGCTGGAAAGGGAGAGTGCAGTCCGGAAAAGTCAGATCCTGAAGGGTTTGAATACCTTTTAGGAATTCCCTTCCAGTGGCTATTTAGGTGCCAAAGAAGGGAAATTTCGGGACTTGTTTTAGCGAAACCGCTAGTGGTTTCACACATCTCCTTTGAGAAAGTCCGGCAAACTCTTGTTCCAGCATTTGCTGGAAGCTTTACAACTAGCTGAGCGATCTTGGACAAATTACTTTAACCTCAGTTTCCACATCTGTAAAGTGGGGAAGGCTCCACCTGGCTCATCAGGTTGCTGTGAAAATGAAGTGAAAGAACACCGGAGGGGAAGGGAGCACTCAGCACACAAGCGCGAAGGCTTCCCCACAGGTCAGTTCACGCCTTTCAGCTGTGCGTGCACGGGACCCGGGGCAGGTGCGTGCGGAGCCAGATGCCTCCAGCCAAGTGAGGGCAGCGGCGCCTGCAGGGCTAGAGGACGAATCGCAGACACGCCTTTTTCTGCGTAACTCCCATACAATTAAAAAAAAAAAAAAAAATCCCCATAAAGAGGAAGGACTTAAAAACTGGAGGGAGAAGCTAACTCCAAAATCAGGAAGTCAGGCCTCAAACGGTCTGTGCGGTGCGTGAGCCATGGCACTCCTGAGCAGCGGTAAACACTCTCGAGACCTCCAAAAACGCCAAACCCCGCTTTTTCATAACGCCATGTTGGACGGTCCTCCCACTTCCCACCTCCCCCGAGCTCCTTCGGACCGTTCTACCTGTGAGTCTCGCTGGTGGAGCCGACGCGGAAGGCAGCCTCTAAGAACCCGCCCTCCCTTTCCGGCTTAGTCCGCAGCTTCCGCCAATCAGGTTGGAGCAGGTAATAGGGACGGGGCCGAACAAAGTCTTCATTGGACACCGTTAGTGGGGGTGGGATGAAGGCGGAGCACGCGTCAAAGCGGAAGTGGGTTGTCGCGCCGCTGATTACGTAATGCCGCGGTGGCTGAGGCGGTTCCGCTGGCTGCTCTGTGCGCGGCGAGCGAGTCCTGGTGCGGCCAGCTCGGCTCCTACAGCGCCCGAGACCCCGGTCCCGACCCCAGCCGCGGCCCGGCCGCCGCCTGAACATGGACTCCGCAGGCCAAGGTACCCGCGGGCCCGGCGCCTTCGCTCCTCGGGCCCAGCGCGCGCTCCTCCCCTCCGGCGGCGCTTCTCAGACCCTCAATCCCCTCCGCCTCTATCCGCCCCGTGGCTCCTTTTCAGCTCCCATGCGCCGGGCCTCGAAGCTCCCGATGGCCGGGGCGTGCGTCTGCCGCCCCCGGCTTGGACCACTCACCAACTTAACCTGCGGCCGCTCCGAGGACCGGTTCCCCGGCACCCCTCCCCTCGTCCCCAGAGTTTTGGGTTTTCTCTCTCCGGGCAGCTGTCGTCATGCCCCCTCCCGGCGCTTGCCTAGTCGACCGCCCTACGCAGGGCCCTCGAGGACACTCCATCCGACCCTGCACCAGGGCCGATGTGTTGTGCGCTTCTCCCGGGGAGGGGAGGGGAGATGGAACCATCTTCGAGCTCAGTGCAGCGCCCCTTGGGTGGCAACGCTGCTCGGAGCCCAGGCTTCTTAGGGGTTGTCTCAAGGGGGAAGGGTGCAGTGAGTCAGGGCACACCAAGACTGGGCCAGTTTCCCGAACAGACACCCCTGACCGGTTTGAGATGGCCGCTGGGGGTGTGGAGTGGGCCCAGGAGATTAAAATCTTGAGAAGGTGATTGGAGTCGATCTTTCATTCTGGTACAGAAGAGATGCTAACTTCCTGTGTTGACATGACTACCCTGGGTAATTTAAGGATTTTTTTTTCCTGTCATTTGACCTGTATCAGCGTATTAATTTAACAGAACTCCTAGATTCTGATACACTGTGTAGATTTTCCTATCTCTGCAGTCTACTTACGAAATAGTTGAACATCAAAAGCCGCCAGTTTTAAGTTGAGGTTTTTCGCTGTTTGACGTGTATGTCTAATATAGGTAAGCATCACAAGCATTGGATTCTGACCATAGAGTGATAGAAAACACTAAGCACTTACTGTATGCCGAATACCATACCAAACCTGTTTCTCAAACGTCCTTTTTCCATTTTCAGAATAATCCCTTGAGATTATTCCTTGTATTATCACCACGCAGTTTATACAGTTCTGGAGATCTGGGACTCACCCAGGGGGGACTCTAGCCCCCTAGTTTCTCCTACAGCACCAGCCCCACACTCTGTAGGTCTTTTGGTGACACTTTCTTGCCTCGGTCTCCTCTGAACCAGAGTGTGAATGCCATCTACCTACAGGGCTATGGTGAGGTTGGTATCACACAATGATTGTGCGGCGCTTTGGCATGTTTGGTGAATGCCCAGTTTCTATCTGGGAGTGATTGCAGGATCCGCCTTTAGCTTTATAGGCAGAAACAGTCCAAAGACCTACCTACCTTCCTTTATTATAAAATGTTTATTTTTGAGAGAGAGAGAGCAGGGGAGGGGCAGAGAGAGAGGGACAGAGGATTAGAACAGGCTCAGTGCTGACCGAGAGCCCGACGTGGGGCTTGAACTGACAAACTGTGAGATCATGACCTGAGCTGAAGTCAGTCGGTTGAGCGTCCAACTCTTGTTTTCAGCTCTGGTCATGATCCCAAGGGTCGTGGGACTGAGCCCTGCACTGTGTGCAGCCTGCTCAAGATTTTCTCCCTCTCCCTCCCTCCCTCCCTCCCTCTTTCTGCTCCTCTCCCTTACTTACACTCGCCCTCTTTCTAAAATAAAAATTAAAAAAATAGAAGAGCAAGGTTGTGGAAATTTTAAGGCATTTAGCGAATTTGAGTAGATTCAACACAGCACATGAAATAAAGTTATGTGGGTTGATTTCAGTTAAAAATCAGAATTAGTTGATGGGGCACCTGGGTGACTCGGTTAAGCCTCCAGCTCTTGATTTCAGTTCAGGTCATGATCTCACGGTTTGTGGGATTGAGCCCTGGGTCGGGCTCTATGCAGATATCTCAGAGCCTGCTTGGGATTCTGTCTCCCTCTCTGTGCCTCCCACCCCGATCACAATTAGATAAATAAACATTTTAAAAAACCCAAATCAGTGGATAAAAACAATGGTTGTGCTTCATCTGGTAAACGTGTATCAAGTGTCAAGGAAGTGCTAACCTCCAGCTGTGTGGGACATGTGAAGGGAATGAGCTGAATAGAGCATCTTTGTAGGGGTTTTTTGTTATTTTAGAGAGAAGGGGTCGAGGGGCAGAGGGAGAGAGAATCCTAAGTAGGCTCCACCCTTAGCACAGTGTGGAGCCCGACACGGGGCTCGATTCCACAACCCTTGGATCATGACCTGAGCCGAAATCAAGAGTAGGACACTTAACCAGCTGAGCTACCCAGGTGCCCCTAGAGCATCTTTAGTTTTAAGCACAGTCTATTTTTAGCAGATTGTAGGATTTCAACAGTAGAGAAACATATCTGTAACTACAGGCAGTTTTTTTCCCAACCTTTGTGCATTTGTTTTTATTTATTTTTTTAATTTATTATTTTTTATTAATTTTCTAGAATGTTTTCTTTATTTTTGAGAGATCTTGAGCAGGGGAGAGGCAGAGGGAGGGACACACAGAATCTGAAGCGGGTTCCGGGCTCTGAGCTGTCAGCACAGAGCCCAATGCGGGGCTCGAACTCACAAACTGTGAGATCATGACCCTAGCTGAAGTCGGATGCTTAACTGACTAAGCCACCCAGGTTCCCCTTAAACATTTTTTTAATGTTTTTATTTATTTTTGAGAGAGAGAGAGAGAGAGAGACAGAGTGTGAGCAGGGGAGGAGCAGAGAGAGAGACACACACAGAATCTGAAGCAGGCTCCAGGCTCCGAGCTGTCAGCACAGAGCCCGACACAGGGCTCGAACCCATGAACCGTGAGATCCTGACCTGGGCCAAAGTCAGACGCTTCACCAGCTGAGCCACCCAGGTGCCCCTCTTTTTTTTTTTTTTTTTTTTTTTTAACGTTTACTTCAGTAATCTCTCCACGCAACATGGAGCTTGACCTCACGACCTGGAGCTCAAGACTCACATGCTGCTCCAGCTGAGCCAGTGAGGTGTCCCTGTGCCTTTACTTCTAAAGTGCTGGACACCACACAAAGCCTGTTTTCATGGCGTGTGCGGATTGTATGCTACTGAAGGACGGTCGTGTGTTCGGAGTTGGAAAGAACTAAAGCAGACCCATGTTTCTTTATTTGTGTGGGATCTTGTCCGCTGTTAGTGCAGGCAAGAAGATGCATTTAACTCGAAGAGGAAATAGTGCCTGCAGGAATTGGAACCTGATCTGGGTATAGCGGAGGTGTGGAAGCAGTGTCTCTGCGCCTCCCTGCATGTTGTTGTGGGACGAGGGTCGAGAACAGACTCCAGGGGAGTTGTGTTTTGCCGACTCCCTGCTGGGGCTGTGTGACCAGCCGGTGCACCTTGTGTGTGTGATGGGAGCACGTGCTCTGCAGATCGGTTGATTGAAAGTGGTGCTTGTGCTTACAGCCGTATCGTTTCTTTGCCTTAAAAATTAGAAGATCTGTTAGGTTCAGCTGCTTTGTTTGTAGCAAAGGTTTCCTGTCTCCGCAGAGTGTATTATCCTGAGGGGATCAGAGTTCAGGTCTGGCTGCCTCGTGCCAGCCTTTCCAGTGCCCTGAAGCAGCACCTTGGGTGGCTTGAGATGTCCTTGGCCTAATGGCCCAAACCATCCCGACAACCTGTCAGAGTACTCTCCACGGCCCCCTCGACTCCCCTGTAACCTGGCCTCACCCTTGGTTTCTCCCTTGGTGGAGACCTCTACCCTATTTACTTCACTGTAACTTCTTATTGACAATTTCCGACTTTGTTTGTCTCTGGCAGATATCAACCTGAATTCTCCTAACAAAGGTCTGCTGTCCGACTCCATGACAGATGTCCCTGTCGACACCGCGGTGGCCGCCCAGACTCCTGCTGTTGAGGGTCTGACGGAGGCTGAGGAGGAGGAGCTTAGGGCTGAGCTCGCAAAGGTGCTAAGTCTCCGCCATCTGTCCGGGGGTGACTGTGAGTTCAGGCTGATGAGGGGCCATAACGCTGTCTGTGCTCTGCAGAAATTGCCCTGGGAGGTCATTCCCAGAGTCCCACAGAAATTGCTCTTTGCGGCCACTTTTTGTGTGCCTGGTGCTTTGTGTACCGTGAGGAGGGTGTCCACACGGGAACGGCTGCTCTGAGCACACCATCTACTGGGGGTTTCTTTGTTGGGATTAACACTTGACAATTTCCAGACCCCACAAACTATCTGCCCCTGGATCTTCATTTTTCCTTTAAAGATTCTTCTTTTTGTAAAAAGCGCTTCATGTGATCTTAAATTGAGAGTCCTTTAAGAGGAAATGGTAATTAACCCAAACCTGCAAGTATAATTTTTATTCAGACTGACTGCTGGGAGTGTTTCTTTTTTCTGTGTGATACAGAGTCTAACAGCAACTCACTTAGGTTCAAAATCTGGGGAATGAACTTGCTGATATCTGAGCATAGCATCCGATCAGGCAGAGGCTGGCATCCTGCGTTGATGCATCCTGAGTCTAAAAAGAGCTAGTTGTGTAGATGATCCTCAGCCCCACAGCCAGGCCTCAGACCCTGGGGGAAAGCATGTAGCAGTGTCTGAGTTGAGTGAAGGTTACAGCAGCAGCAGGCAGTGCGGTGAAGCTTATGGGCTGCGCTCAGTCATTTCAGAGTTGAGCGGCAGAAGCTCACGTCACTTAAAGTTTTCAACGTGCGTATCCCCAAGACAGCTGGACTGCACAGCCTCAAGCCATGTTGATTATCACACCATGAGTAGAATGTTCTAGTCATTGGTCCTTATTGCTGGAGTAACTAGTAACAATTTGATTGGGTGATCCTATGTTTCTAAGTTATTTCTTTTTCAACTATTTTGTGCTGGAAAAACTAGTGATATAAGGGCTCTGAGCTACTTTTTATTGCCTTACTTCAAATAATCACTTTTTTAAAAGAAAGACTTTAAAATTTTTTTCATTTGTTTTTTTTGTTTAAAGTTTATTTTGAGAGAGAGGGAGAGAGAGAGAGAGACAGCATGAGTGGAGGAGGGGCAGAGAGAGAGGGAGAGAGAATCTCAAGCAGGCTCCACGCTCAGTGCAGAGCCCCACATGGGGCTCAAACTCCCAAAACTGGGAGATCATGACCTGAGTCGAAACCAAGAGTCAGACGCTTAACCGACTAAGCCACCAGGCGCCCCAAGGGAAAGACTTTTTTTTAGAGTAGCTATTGATGCAGGAGCTAAAAACGAAAACCTTTAGGGTAGTCAGGCTCCAGAGGATGCTTCCTTCTCAAGTTACATCTTTTTTTTTTTTTTTTTTTTTTTTTTTGGTTTTAGGGCTTGAGCAGTTTCAGGTGTTTATTTTCAGGATTCTTTCTAACTTAAATTGAATTCAAACTTAATTCAAACTTAAATTCAACTTAAATTCAAACTTAAATTGAATTCAAATTCACATTTACTTTTGGCTTGAGTAACTGCCTTTGCCGACGCCTAGAGCTAACCTTGGAAACATACTTGTCGTCATAAAGGCCGTTGCTCTGTCACTTGAGTCCATCTGTCTGTCAGCTCTGCTTCCTTCCCAGTGCATGTGGAATTTCTCCGTGCAGAGAGGGCCTGGCTGCCAGCAATTCCAGCTTCTGAGCCCAGACCCAGAGCCTGGAGGGAGAGGGGATCATCTCTTCTGACACCTGTGCCCCGACAGGTGGCCTTGCTTGGTCATCCATGGGTGGGCACAGTGATTGGTAGCCCCGGCAGAACCACTTGGCTTGAGGGGAAGAGACAGTTCTCAAGAAGCTGGGTGCTGGTTCCAGATAAAAAGAGATATTTGTTGTTGACTCTGTTCCTAAGACAAGTTATGTGCTGTAAGCGGAAAGTCCTTACGTAATTCCAAGAAACCTCTTGTGTGTGTAAGGATGTTAGTCACTTCCTGCAATCAAGTCAACTGTGCTTTTGCAGGTGGAAGAGGAAATTATCACTCTGCGCCAGGTCCTGGCAGCCAAGGAGAGGCACTGTGGAGAGCTGAAAAGGAAGCTGGGCCTCTCTGCCTTGGAGGGCCTGAAACAGAACCTGTCCAGGAGCTGGCGTGATGTGCAGGTCTCTACCGCGTAGGTACCTGCCCGCGGCAGAGGTGCCCTGGAGGCTGGAGGTCGTTCGCCAGGCTGGTGCCCCTGGCTCGCCAGTAGGGTGTTACGTGCTTGGGGACAGGGTGCCTCACAGAACGGGGGGATCAAGTATCCCTGTCTGCAGGCAGCCAGCCAGCCAGAGGCCCTGAGTCCTTGGCCTAGCCCCTGGCATGTCTTCCAAGAGCTTAGAGTCTACACATAACTTCTAAAAGGTGGACGGATGCACTAGCTAGTTGTCCAAGCAGAAATTGATGAGAGTGTATCTCAGGGTACAAATCTGAGAGGACACTAATTAGGTCCTTAATGAGACTGATTTTCCTGTGGTCCTCAGAGCTCAGTGTCTGCTGAGGTGGATGTGAGTCCTTCTCATGAGCGTGATGTGGTCACAGCCCTAGGACTTCTGACTCACGTGTGACTTTGCCCTCTGAATTTGGGGAGCACAGCTACATGGCTCCTCTGAAATGTATCCTCCAGGGCTGGTGGGGGTGGGGGGAGGGGGTAAATGTCTCCCACTGAGAAGCCACATCCCTGCAGAAAGATCGATCGCATTTTATAAAAAAAAAAAATCACCTACGAAAGCCCATTTCTCTGTCCTAGGGAATCGCGGGTTTGAATCCCAAAGGGTGACCGCCAGAGAAGTATCCTGGGGATGCGGCTGTGCCTTCCTCATTCCTCACAGCAGTACTGTTCCCGAAGGGCCGTCTCACATGGGATGACCAGGCGCTCCCTGGGCGTGCCAGGGGAAGGACTGGTTGGTTCTGTCAGCGCCCGGGCCCCCCTGGGCCTCCCCGGGCCTGCACAGCAGGTGCTGAGCACCAGCAGACCTGGTCTCAGGCAGGCTGGAGTGTCATATTCCCGCTCTCCAGTCCTTGTCTTCCCTGGAATTTCAGCTGTGCTTTGAAACCTGAGTTGAAATAATTGTTCTAAATAATTCACCGCAGACTTTCTGTTTTTAGCTATATGAAAACCTCTGAGAAACTTGGCGAGTGGAATGAGAAAGTGACCCAGTCAGACCTGTGAGTGCCTTTGCCATCAGCACCTCCCTCCTCCTCCTCCTCCTCCTCCTGCTCTTGACACTCTCTTAGGGACCGGGAGGCTGCGTGCACCTGGCACAAACCTAGTTTGGGTGTGTTTTGCTTATTTTGCCGTTACGTGATTTTTCTTAAACGCAAATGACACTCTACTTTCCGTGAAACGGGTAGTCACTGAAGGAGATTCACTTGGCCGCCAGGCCACGCCGAAACCCTCCCTCTGGCTGACGCGGATGCATCCCTTAGGTGACAGGCCTGGCTGGCCTTGGGCAGCACGTCTGTCTGGTAGGCGCCCCTCAGCCTTCTGAGCGGCCAAAGTGGCCAAGCACCGAGCGATGCAGACGGTGATTTGGGGCCTTTGTTTCGGTCTTCCTTCCCTGCAGACGTGGCTGCAGCCGAGGGGCTCACAGAGCTTCCCTCGTCCTTGGGGTGGTTCTTAGGCTGTGGGGGCCGCCTGGACCCTGCCGGTGGGGTCTCGACGGAGTCTCTTTAAGGGGCATCGAGCTGTCAGCCATGTGGAACATGAGCACAGTAGGAAACATACATGGATAGTCTTCTGTGTCTGTCAAAGCCACGGTTCAGAACGACTCTTGACGTTGCATCTGAGGTAATAGCACTTCATTTATCTGCACTCTAATCAGAATTCCTCTGAACAGGGTGGGGTAATGTTTTAAAATAGTCACTTTCTGGGATTTTTTCCATTTCTTACTTAGAAGGAAGTGCTGTCATGGATACCAGAGAACTTGGGTAGTCCTTCTGTGTCTGACTGAAAGGAACTGGTTGTTACTGAGCTTGTCTTTAGGGTCCCCGGGACCCCAGGTCTGCCGGCTCCACGTGTGGTCTTTGCAGCCTGACATCACAAGGGGCGGCGGGCACTGGTGGGCTCTGGCGGTTCACGCTGTCTGTGTCGTTGCCGCACGTGCTCTGGGAGTCCCGGTGTGTTGTGTCCCCGGGGCCGCGTCGGACGGTCCGTCACCAAGTTGTAGATGTTGCGTAGTTTGGGACGCCTGGCAGGCTCACAGTGTGGACTTACCTGAAAAGAGCTTTAGGAGACCTGAGTGCCGTCTCAAATAATTACAATTCTGATCCCTCTGGAAGAGACGTGTGGCTCTGGGCGTGGAAGTGGCCGGGGGGATGCCCTTTCAAGCGCTTTGCCAGGCGGTGGCCACTCCCGGGCATCACTTGCAGCCAGCAGCGCGCCGGAGGATGACAGAGAACTCGGGACGGCTGGGAAGCGCCCGCGTCTGTGCCCGTCGTGCTGCTGCTCGTGGGCTGTGCTGGGCACGCGCAGCCTTGACGCCACTCATCCTGTCTTGTCTCAGCCGCTGCTTCTGATTCAGACGGCTGGCCGTGGCGGCAGCTGTGTTCTGCGTCGCGGAACGACCGCCTGGTTGGGCTCTTCCCCTTGGTAGAGCGTAGCTGCAGGCGTGCCGAGGTGGCACCGGGCGTAGTTGCCAGTTGGTATATGGCGTCCTTTCCTCGTACGGGACAGAAAGCATGGCAGAGTGAGTGTGAGCCTGAAAGGAGGGGAGGCCTGCTCCGGGCTCACCTGACCAGGGCTCTCCTTACGCTGGCTGTGTCGCCAGGCTGGCTTCTCCTGGACGGTGCAGAGGGTGCCCAGCGGGGCAGGTTTGAATCTTTGTGGTATTGCAGCCCAACGGCAGGACGGCCTGCCGCGGGTCTCCCCGGGCTCCCCCTGGGCTCCCCCCGTGGTCAGGGAGCTGTAAACGCACCTGGCTGGCTGGACTGGGATCACGTGCCCACCCAGGGTTGGGGTGGGAGCAGCCACCAAGGGAGGGTGCGGGAGAATGCCCCACGCTGACTGCAGAGTTTGCTGATGGCGGGGGAGGCTGGCATTGGCGGCTGGTGTTGGCGACGTTCCTACACCTTTGTCTTCCCAAGAGCTGGGGGTGATTCCCGAAGGGGGGTGCTAGGCAGGGTGGCACAGTCTAGCACCCTTCCTCACGTCTGGGCCTGAGGTTACCTGCGTGCAGACTCTGGCTCGGCCGCCAGTCCCCTCACGGCCTGAGGGTGGTCTCTCCACTGGGGCTGATGACAGCCCCTCGGCCCCTGCACTGCACGTGCCCTGGTTCGGAGGCTCCCGTTTCAGAAGGGGTCCCTGTGACACCTCATTTCCACACACTTGAAGTGCCGAGGGTGGTGGAGTGGGGGAGATTGCCTCCGGTCCGTCTCCCGTGGGGGTGCTCCCCTTCGGAATGGCCTACGAGCCAGTGTCTCTCCTGCCAGTCATTCAGCGGCCAGCTCCGTACTAAGTGACCCCAAGGGCACTCCTCCTCATCACCAAGGATCCCCGGCACGGGCTCGTGGTCTCTCCAGTGCAGTTCCCCACACCTGGCCCTGTGGGTGCAGGCAGAAATTCTCTAAGGACTTTGCCTTAAATCCTCTGCTTCAGATTGTTTCACTTCAGCGAACAGAACGTTAACCTGACCTTAAACGTTTGCTATTTCGTGAGAAGCAGCTTGAAGACATTTTCTGACCCTGTGTCTGAAACCAAATATCCTGCATGTTCCCAGTTAACCTTGTAGTTGGTGTTTTATAAATAACGAGCACGCTCCAAGTCTGTTGCTCGCAGGTAATCTGTTTTAACTCCCTTTGAAATGAAAGCAGCTCACCAGGTGGGGGTGAGGGTGGGGTCCCTAACAGATACTGCAAGTTAGGGGCCCCAGAGAAGGTCCCAGAGCCTTTCCTTCAGCAGGCCGTGCAGTGGGGGACACACAGCAGGTTTCTCTGTCCTTTTCCTGCCGGCTTTGCCGACCCCGAGGCGACTGTGTGTATGTGCCAGGTCCTGGCAAAGGCTCTGTCGGGTTGGAAGGTCCCTCAGAGGATGACAGCTGAGTCTGTGGAAACCCTCCCAAAAGGAGCATGTGGACTTTGGTTTTTAGTGAGACCCAGCTGTGGTCTGCCCCTCTAGAGCCGGCCTTGCCCCTGTGCCAGGGGGTCCCGTCTAGATCCCAGACACGCAGCTCTCTGGGCTGCAGCTGCACAGGGGGTCGGCTTTCATTTCCATTCCTGTTCCATTCTGTGAAAGCTTCTGGCTATCACAGGGGAAGGGGTTTCTGGTGGTCGGGTTTGTCTAAAGGTTGGATTTAGAATTAGAGTTTTTTTCGTTATGGACCTGAGGAAATCCCGAGGCAAGTCTTACAGTAAAGATTTTAGATTATTTTCTCTCTGTTAACGTGTTCCAGGATTTACTGACCTTCCCGGCAGCTAAGATAAACTCACTGTCCTAGTGACTACAGTGTGTTTTTAAACTCACTTTCTGGAAAGCACGTGTTTTAAGTTCTGGACCCTGCCGGGCACCAAAGAAGCCTGAGGCCCCGCGGCGCTATGGGAACGGCTGGGCCTCCCTGCTGATGGGGTGGCACAGGGACTCACGGGCAGCCTGGAGTGCTCAGGAGGGAAGGTGAGGGAGGAGGGCAGCACGTGATCACAGTGGAGCCTCCGGATGGCACTGGGAGAGTGGACGGGAGGGAAGGACTCCGAAGACCCAATGCTGGTGCTGTCTGTGACCTGGTGACGCGAACAAGGCGTCAGAAAGTAATTTCAGAGAGAAGGCTGGCATCTCGAGAGCCTTGCCGTCTCAAGCTGTTTCCTTAGGGCAACATGTCAGCTTGGCCAGAAATGAGCCCTTGGGTTCAGGCTGCGGTATCTTTTGTTTATGGTGGCATCTGGACAAGGTCTGGCAGCTCCAAGTATTAACTCTCAAGGCGAGCCCAAGGATGTCCTCGCTGTGCCTGTAGCCAAGGCATCCTGCCTGTGTCCGTCTCACAGCTGTTGAGGTCATGGACCCGTGTCTTGTGTGATGCACCCCCCTGTGTGGATGGTTGGGGCAGGAAGGCCTAGAAAGGGTGGTCTTTGCTGTGATCCAGAGCCACCCCTCGCACTAGGGACGATGGCATTGATGGCATGAGATGAAGGTTCCTCAGTTCTGAAAGGATTTGTGAGACCGCACAGGGGGGTTGAGGGCCGGGAGGGCTCCCGAGAGTCTGAGCGGCCAGCCCACCACAGGCCACACATCTACACTGTCCAGGGCACCCCCGCCCCCAGTGGGCGTGGTGGAGCTCTCACATGAGAAGCTCCCTGAATACAGTAACAGAACAAGGGGACCTTTCTGGCTTCTGTCTCAGACCCAGGGCCTCTGTGGGTCTGTCTGCTTTGCAGCAGGCGGACGCCCCACTTGCCGGGCGGTTAGCGCCGTGGCAAGAAGTCGGGGGAGGTGGGTTACCTGAGCGTTAGACGAGATGGAATAAGGTCACAAAACAGTTACTGCAGAGCTCGGAGGTTGCGATCTGGCCGTGCTGCTTTCGTCCCTGCTGTCAGTCCCCTTCCTGGCGGCCAGACACGTGCTCACTAACCCTCTGTCCCCTGGGGTTCTCTCTGGGCACGTGGCGTCCTCGACTCATGGGTGGTGGCTGCTTCTGTTGTGCTGGTTCAGCTGGTGTTTTCTTTACAGCTACAAGAAGACTCAGGAAACTTTCTCTCAGGCGGGACAGAAGACGTCCGCTGCCCTGTCCACTGTGGGCTCTGCCATCAGCAGAAAGCTCGGAGATATGAGGTGAGACACCCTAGTTGGGTAGGCCAGTCGGGTGAGGGTTTGGGGATTTTAGATCCACCAGAGGCTCTGAGGGGGCCCGGGGCTCAGGTACGTGACCCTCCGGGGCCCTTTGGCAGCTGCAGGTGTGGGCACACCAGCCCTGGGGCAGTCGGTTCACGGTCCCTTGTTTGGGGGCTGCCTCTTCGCCACTGCTGTGCTTCTTCGGCAGGGATTGTTGTTTCCTTTGGGTAACTTAGCGCTTGGGATCTGTAAAGGTGGGTGCTTGCCGTTGAAGTTCCACGGATGAAAGATGACTGTGCCTGCAGGTTGGTGTCAGGGTGGGGTGTCGCTCTGGGCAAGCCAGCCGGGACAAGGGTGTTGTTTCCTTGCAGTGTTTGCCCAGCCCAGATCTCAGGGTGTGTGTGGCTGCACGCCAGGGGCCCCAACTGAATGTTCTCCCAGAGTTGATGAGACCTTCATGGCCATCAGAAGTGCTTCAAGCAGGGCCTGGGGCCAGGGAGTGTGGGGGCAGCTTGGACATCTGGTGGAGCACACGTGGCTGCATCCGCCGGGCCCCCTCTGCCACACGGCACTGAGCCAAGGAGACTGGTCCTTGGAGCCAGAGGCTGTGGTGTGAATCCTGGCTTGGCTACCTCCTAGCCCTGCCCTTGGCGAGGCGTCCCTCTCGGGGCTGCTAAGATCAAGCGTGCGCTGTTGAGCGGCAGTGTGGTGTCCTTCCTGGCCGCCCCTCCTCCCCAGGTGTCACTGCCCAGCCCTGCCCTGGCCCCTGACCCACGCTCAGGACCGGTCCCTTCACTTAGCGATTTCAGGGAATGCCTCCCTGTAGCCCCCACCCCATGCTGAGGCTCCTCTCTTCTCAGACTTGAGAATCACGCGGTGGTAGTGCCCGTGGGCTTGGCGTGTGGAGTACAGCATTGGGAGCCCATCCCGCTCTGGCCCCTTTCCTCTTATCCTCGGGTGGCCTCCCTCCCTGCCTGCGTAGGTGAGGCATTTCCTTGCCTCACAGACCTGCCTGGCAGTTGCCTTGCGAGGCCTCAAGGTGGGGGCTCTGCCCTGACCATGTAGCCAGAGGTGAAAACACAGACACTCCTACCATGTGGCTCGTGCCCAGGGCCGTGCTCACCTTTTGTTTGCTGGATGTAGTTAGTCCCCTCCACTTTTTATTTAGAAAAATTGCAAATTTTCAGAGAGGCCGAACAATCAGTACACAGTCTGTGTATTTCCTCTGTCCTAAGGAGTGCACGGCCTCACAACTGGAGATCTGGTCATGCTCCTGAGCAGCTATGGCTGGGGAGGTCCTTTGGGGTCACCCTGTAAACGTAGGCCTTGTCCACAGTGGCTGTGATTGGAGCCTGCAGGTGTGGCTCTGAGTGACAAAAGGGGGGTCTGCAGCGGTCCCTCCCGGCCACACAGTCATCTGCTAATGCTTGACTCTGTGGGTGTGTTCCTGTAACGAATCTCATTTGAAATTAGATGGGACGCCATCGCCGCTGCACTGTGGGACACCTGCTTTGGCCACCTGAGCCGTGCTGTGGTAAGCCTGGTGACAGACTGATCACATGCCACTGGTGGCCTGGCCTTGCTCCCAGGGGTTGCCATGGAGGGCGTGGGGGGGCCATCCCAGCGCTGCTTGGGTGAGCTGTGTGTGGGGTTGTGGTCCTTTCCTCGAAATGCTGGTCTGATGACGGAGCATTTGAAGGAAGCAATAAATGTGTGCTGTGCCTAAATTACATTCTCACTAGGAACGTCCCTGTCACTTCTGGCATGATTCACTCACGTCGAGCCTTCTCCCTCCCTCTTGGGCGCGTGCAGGGCGTTGGCACTGTCCAGAGCTCCCGCGGGCCCTTTGGACGGTGCACCTCACTTCTCTGTCTCTGCTTCAGTCCCGCTCTCTGCTCCGGGAACTGGGGTGTGCTGCTGACCGAGGCGAAGAGCCTCAGGTCACGTGCCCCGCCTCACTGCCGTGTGTCACGTTTGCACCCGTGCTTCCAGGGACAAGAACCAGGTCCCACACAGTCGAGGTGCTCATACGGACTGGCCTGTTGGCTGGTGCGCCTCACCATGGGGCTCTTCGGTTTTGCTCTGCTGTGTTCCCAGGGGTGTGGGGAACTCTTGACGTCTTGGGGTCAGTGATGTGTCCACCGTTGCCTCACCCCGTAGTCTCAGGTTGAGCTGAGGCTGAGAATTCACCACTTCTTGAGAATGCAGATGAGGTCCAGGGAGGTTTCTGTGTGCTGAGATGTTTGCCCTACATCACGGTGCTGCAGACGCCTATCCGAGAACAGCCCGGCCTGGGAGGCTATTTGCATGCCCTGGGGTAGGAGGTGGCAGGCCGGGAGAGGAAATCGGATTTGGGTCAAAGCCTGGGTTAAAGGAGGGGTCTCTGTCTAGCTTGGTGAGCCTTGACGAGGCACCTGCCTTCTCCTCCCACCAAGAGATGGCAGGGCCTGCTGCCCACCCAAGAGACCACATAATTGAGTCTCATATGATCTTCTGAAGGCTTCTAAAACGACTTTCATGTTGGGGGTAGCCTCCAGAGCGTGAGCAGGCCTGGCTGGGTAGTGGAGGACATGGCCGTATTGCCCCCAGACACGCGTGTTTCCAGGTTGGAATCTGCCAGCTGGAGTGTGGAGCTGGAGTGCAGGGCGCTCAGCCCCGTGGGTGTCCCGGCCAGTCCTGTCATAGCACGCACGTGCGCACCCTGGTTCAGCCGAAGCCCTGAGGGTCGTACAGCCCGCCTCCGCACACCCCACCCCTTTGCGCTGCTCCTCTCCTTGGGGCTTCATCCCTCTAATTCCAGACAGGGTCGTGGACACGCAGGTGCCTCGTATGTGACCCAGGTGGGATCGCAGAGGGGCCAGTTGCGTGCGTGAGGGAGCGGCGGCCTCTCACAGAATTGGGGCTTGAGGAGAACAGGGACCGGGGTGGTCACGGGGGTCCCTGCGTGGCCTTCTGGAGCTTGAGTGAGGGGCTGGGGTGGGCACTAGCCTCCCTTTCCTAACACTGCGTTTCTTCTCCTCCTGCTGCTGCCTTTCAGGGCCCGTCCGTTCTCCCACTCGTTTAGGTAAGGCTGATGCGGGGCGTGCCTGTGGAAGGCTCTTCCCTCGATTCCGGGCAGGGTGGTCTCTGGCTGGCCTGTGGGAGGCTGTGCACCTCGGCCCCAGCTGGCACAGCCAGGCCTGCCAGGCGTTGCAGCCTGCTGGGGAGCTCACGGCTCCTGGGGCTGTGACCGTGTGGCTTATCGCCAGCCCCCAGCCCAGCCTGACAGCGTCCTTCCTGAGAAGAGACGTGTTCACGTTGGGGGGGGGGGGCAGGGAGAGGGGAGTGCTGAGTCTCCATTCTCGGGTTCTGTGCCTCTTCATCCTCAACACCGGCTCCTGTTCTCTCCTGCCCTGCAAGTGGATTCGTTTACCACTCGAGGGCCAGGAACGGCAGGGCACCTGTGGGGCATCCTCCTGGGTGGTCCTCACTCCACGCTGACCCAGTCACATATGTCCGGCCCGATACCAGTGCTGCCCCATCACACACGCTTCCAGCTCGGAGGCCTGGAACCAAATCTAGAACAACGTGTGACTTTGAATATTTCTACTTGCTTGACCTGGTTGTTTCTCTTTTGCCGAAAAGTCATTTGCTGTGAAGTCGAGTAAGGACATCTGACAGCTATTTGTACCAAAGGTATTTTAAAGCCCCAGGCCGAGGTCTTCTTAGTTTCCTATTTTAAAGCTCTCTCTCAGCACTGTCCCATTTCTGGGGCAACTTTGGAGGCCAGCGAGAGGAGCCCGGGGTCCTTTCCTCCCGGGGCCAGGGGCCCTTCTGTGTGTGGTGGCCAGAGCTCACGCACCCTGCCAGGCCGGGTCTCTGTGTGGGTGAGCTGACGGGTGTGCTGAACGCCAGGCTCATCCCCTTGGTAACTCCTGCTTCCTTCTCTGCTTCTAACACGCTCCCAAGCAGCAACTCTTCAATCCGCCACTCGATAAGTATGCCAGCCATGAGGTAATGTGCACTCGTGCTCCCAAGCTCCCGGGGCGGGGGGCGGGGGGGGGGGGGGGGGGGGGGGGGGGGGGGGGGGGGGGGGGGGGGGGGGGGGGGGGGGGGGGGGGGGGGCTCCAGCCAGTCGGCTTCACATTCCCCATATCCCTGAGCCAAGGGCCATCTTCTCCCTGGCAGGCTCCTGCTGGCCAGGGGTTGGAAAGATCCCTTCTAGGCTGAAGAGCTAGTCGGGGCGAGGCTAAGAGGAGACCAGTGTATCAAACAGGGCTCCATCTGGAACCTTCCAGGGCTGCCCAGGGTACTGGGCCAGGGAGGGGCAGAGAGGTTCATACACATACCTGGCACCCACAAGACTTCAGGCGCCTCCAAGCCTGTTACGGGAAACTTTTATCTGCACCTGGAGGGGAGTCCCGGTCTCCTTAGAACACCCAGAGCTGTGGCCTGTTCCTGGAAGCCTCCCACTCGTGTTTCCTGCCCTGCGGTGCCGCAGCAGAGGCCCTGTCCCTGTTCGGTAGCTGCCACACCCCATCGCACGTCTGGGGGTCCTTGATGGGCTGCTTCTAGAAGCCCGAGGGTAGGGAGGGAACTGGTTGTATAAGAGGGTGCTGGGTGGGGCTGGGGCTGGCCTGCTCTCTCCTCCTCTGCCTCCTCCTCACTCACTCGTTCCGAATTGTCCTTGGTTTTCCTTTACTTCCGTGAGAGATTGGTGTCAGGAGTACCTGGGACCTTCCATAACTTCAGCATGTGTGGATGTAGGGTGCAGCAGAAATGTGCTCCACATCTCACCCACTGCTCAGTCGAGAGGTCTGCACTTCACCCGGGGTTGCACCTGCTGGCGGCATGCAGGTCTAATGTTCTTGGAGTTGGCAGGTGTGGCTGACCTGTTCTGACCTGGAAGCCTCCAGAATGACCTTGCCTGGACTGTCTTCTGGGCACGCCCCCTCTCCTTTTCAGCTTGTCACATGTTTACAGTGAGGTCTCAGGGTGCCGTCAGGGATCTTTTCTGCAGGTTGATCCTAACCCTGAGGCCCTTCAGACTTAGGAAGGCAGCACAATTGTTTGCTCCCTACACCGACATCTCCTCTCTCTCTCTCTCTCTCTCTCTCTCTCTCTCTCTTTAAAGGAATTCTGCGACCTTTAAGTCCTTTGAAGACCGAGTTGGGACCATAAAGGTAACTGTATTCAGACTGTTCGTTTGATTCTCTTGCTGGGGTGGTGGATTCACGTGCAGTTACGAGAGCTAATGCAGAGGGCCATTGTACCTTTCATCTCGAAGTGACATAACCAGGATATGACGCTGATAACAGCTAAGGTGGAGAACAGTTTGATCCCCACGGTAATCCTTCCCCGTGTTCTCCTTCCTCCTGCCCTACCCCCAGAACTAGCGATCTCTCCATTTCCATGATTGGAACCATACAGCGTGGAGCCTTTGAAGATCTTTGAAGATCGGCTCTTTTTACGCTGCATAAATCCCTGGAGGTACCTCTAGCCTGTTGCTTGTGTCAGCGATTTGTTCCTTTTTATTGCTAATCAGGATTCACCTAATCAGAATTCAAGTTCTGTAGACTCCGTAGAGACCTGAGCTGGCCTGGGATCTGCCCGGCTCTGGGTGCTCTGTCTCAGGTCTTTCTCTCTTGGTCTTTTCTCACCCGTAGTCTAAGGTCGTAGGTGGCAGAGAGAATGGCAGTGACCACCTTCCCTCCCCGACGGGGAGTGATGACAAGCCCCTGCCCGACCACACGCCCTTCTAAGCCCGTCGCAGCTTTGCCCAGCCTCGGAGCACGTGCAGGCCCACCCGTCATCACCACAACCGCACCTCTGCAGCGGGACAGCCGGCCAGGCCGTGGGCGAGCGTGCAGAGCTGGTTTTGAGGACAGTCGTGCCATTCACGCGTGGACCTGGCTGCTGCGCTCACATGAGTTAGAGAACACAGTTTTGTACGCAGATGCTTTACGCCGAAGTTGGTAGACGCAGGACCGCTGTGCCGTCTGTCCTGGGCTGCAGGGGTGGACAGGGCAGTGGGCCCTTTGGGAATCTGGTGGGTTCATGAGAACGTGGAAGGAATGGGAGAGTGATACGCGTAAATAAGTGGTATTTCCTAAAACCTCTCCTTCCCTAAGTTCTAGGAGGAATGTACAGAAGGAAGATTCATCCAGAGAGTCCTACCTGATCCTCAGTTTTTATTTCAAACGCTAAACAAGAAAACTGTGCATTTTCTGAAACCCTCCAGAAAAGAAACTGGTTATCAGCAACTGCCTAATCGTTACACTAATGATCTAGCTTTAACGAAAGCAAATTCTTTATTTTTTAAATGCAGTGAATTTTTCAAAAATTAAAGCTAAGCGAAGCTTTAGTCTCATAGTTAGGAAACATTATTTCTTTGGACTCAAGCTGAAATACAAGCCTTACATCGCCTTATGCTTTGTTTGTTTATAATGTTTTTATATATAAAAATAAGGGTTCTTTAGTGGGTTTTGACACTGTGTAGACTTTGGCATCTAGCTTGAGGGTGGCCTGGACCATTGGTGTGTTTTATTTCACTGATGGGCTTCATCCAGCGTATGAAGCTTGCTTCTCTCTCCTCTCAAGGACTGGGACAGCTGCTGGCCAGAGGGCTCCTGGGCCTCCCTGGGGCAGGATGCAGGGCAGGAGAAAGAAAAGCAAGCCTGCCCGCCCCCCCCCCCCCATGGCTGATGCATTCATTACTGGCCATCTGTATGCATCAGAATGCATTACTGCATTCATCGGCTCCAACCCGACCGTCTGCCCCATACGGGGGCTGAGTGAGGAGCAGGTGGGCTGCACAGAGGTCACCTGGAGCTCTGCTGTTGCCTTTTCTCAGGAGCTACACAGATCTCATTCCCGTTTTGAAGCTGCCACACCCCAGCAGCCTCTCGGGGCCCCACTTGGGGGGTGTGTCTGCAGGGGCAGCTCCGTGCCTTACTGGCTGGCTCTCAGCAGGCAGAGACGTCCCCTGTGCGTGCATCTGTGTGCTCGCTGCAGGGAGCAGCCGTGCCCTCGGGCTCTGTGCTGGCAGACTGTGCTGTGCTCCCTGGTACCCTGAGTGCTGCTCACTTCAGACACCCTGGGGCGAGGGGGCTGTCGTCCGTGCCTGTGCCATGGGAAGAACACCGTTGGGGTTTTTTTCTCCAGGGTTAGAATCTCAGATGGGGTGTGGTGAGAAGGCAGGATTCAAGCGTAGGAACATTTATCTTTTCCTCCAGGAAATAATGGGTAATTTGTCAATAAAGCATTCCTTTGGGGAAGAACCTATGCCAACTTGTGTGGTTGTCTTTCTTCCTCCGTGAAGGCGAGGAAAGAGTGGCAGATAAACCCACAGAGGAGGTCCCTGTTGTCCTGGGCCCACACCCTGGGGAGGGGCAGCAGGAAGCAGGTTCAGCTCAAACGCAGACCCCCAAATCCTCAGTCCTGTGAGTTAAAACAGGACGCACTGTGAGAGGGTGCCGTGGTGACAAGCCTGTGGGGCGTCTGAGGAGGGACGTGTGGAGGGTGAGGAGGACCCAGCCAGGTTAACAGGGTCAGGCTGAGCAAGCAAGAGTCCTGCAAACCAGGCACTGAAGACAGTTTGCTCCACCGAAGGGCCTGGGTCTGGTGTGCGAGCCTCCGGAGTCCTGCGCGCATCTACTTGTAGTGACCCCTGAGCTGTTGGGGCGCAGGGAAGCCACGTGTGTCCCTTGGTCAGGTGCAGGGCTCTTCCTGAGTCTCCTCAGGTGGAGGAGTTCACTGAGGTGGCTGTGGCTGCTGTAAGAGCACCCGTGGCATCCTTCCAACCCCCTCTATGGGTGGGACCACGTGGACAGAGGTAAACGATGGCCTGGAGCAAATCAACTGCAAAGGGAGCTTCCGTGAACTGAGGCGGTGGCAGGGGGGAGGCGGGGCCAGAGGCCTCCGGGTGTGTGCAGGGACACTGGTGAGGCGACCCAGGGCAGTTTGAGGGCTCCTTTGTTGCGAGTTCATCGTTTTAAGGCAATCTGCAAGATTCAGAAGTCCAAACAGGCTCCGGTTCCCCACCCATGCCCTCCCCACCACCATCCTCCTGCATTTCTTCACGAAAAGGCAAGCAGATATGAAAGTGTACTCTCAGACGGTACCCGATGTTCTGTGCCCTGCTTTTCCTTCGTTGTGCTCTGCCCTGGTGCATCAGATGTGTCGACCCCGCTGCCCTGGGCGCTCCCAGTGGCAAGTGCCTTTACTGGGAGTATCGGACTTTCCTTTGGGATCAGGGAGCAGGCTTGCTCCAGATGTAGCAGTGGGGAAAGTGAGTTACTCCAAGTTGTAGGAAGTCTACACTGCACGTGGGACCTCAATACAACAGTGGGCTGGGAGAATGGTGGAAAAGCACCGCCGCTGCCTGAAGTCAACATTTACCTTAATTTACTTTGGAAAGGGGTTCCACGTAGTCTTCACGGATTAAATAAATGTTTTGTGGGGAAGTCTGTCAGGCTTTGTGGGATAGAGTGAATCTGTTGTGGACCCAGCTCTCAAGGGCTTTGCGATCCCATCTGTTGGGGAAGACAAGGTATTCCTCTAACAGATTTGTGTGAGATGAGCTTTGAGAGCTTGGAGGACTTAGAGCACCTGGTGGGGCAGGTAGAGACACGGACATGCCTGGGAGGGGCTGGGGAGCAGCAAAGCACCTGCTTCCCTGAAGCCTCAGTTCCCTGTTTCAGGGTAAGGATAACGCGGCCCGCCTCCCGTGATTCAAGGGCATGGAAAGCACAGGGCCTGACCATAGCCACTGTCGGCATTTGACCGGCATCTTCTGTCACTTCCTCTGAACAGGTTGGGTTGCTTATTTGTAGACATACTCATAATGATGTACTTTTTATATCATGCATCTTGCTCGTTTACTTTCAGGAACTATCACAAGAATCTTCTAAGCTGTTTCGTAGCTGTTGTGTACATTTTTAATAGCTGTTTTGTTCCACTGAGTGTGCTTGCTTGTACAGTTGGGCAGGTTTCCATTTTCACTATTTTACAACAACAGTATACACCTTTTTCTATATTTGGGAACATTTTTCTTTAGGAGGAATGGCCCTAAAGTGGAACGAACTATTGTATCAAAGATAGACTCACTAAGGCCCGGTTCGTTCGTTCTTGCAGCTTCCGGCACAGGCTGAACACAGCTTGCCCATCTTACTGCCTCCTTCCTCCTATGATTCTGTCCGGGAATCTTTCATCCTCTTGAATCAATAGACGGTATTAATCTGGCCTTTCTGCTTCTTGGTTTTCATAAGCCTTTTCTTACTGCCTCCTCGTGTTGCACAATTTAACGACTACCAGGAGGCTTCCTGAGCTCTCTGCCACAGCCAGCATGATGGCAGAGAGGTGTAAGAAGAGGGCAGAGGCAGACGGGTCAGAGCTTGTTGGCAAAGCCTGGATTTTACTCAGTGTTCTAGGAAGCCTTAGATGTCATCAGGTTTCTCTTTTATAAAAGACAACTCCGCTGAATGGAAAACGGCCAATGCGCAAGAGTGGCAGTGAGGCGGACACACGCCAGAAAAGGTCTGCGTGGCTTCTAGAATGAAAACTGCCACATGCCAGTGTACCAGACACAGAGCAAGCACTGAATAAGTGGTAGGACTGCTTACGGTTCCGGGGAGTGACAGGGAAAGGTGACAGGCAGGCCTCCCCTCCCAGGTGGCCAATAGGATCAGCAGGAGTCCTACCTGTATAGGGAGGGAAGTGTGTGCACGCTGGTTCTCCTGCTTTTCCACGCCACTGTCTGAAGGCGATTCTGGGGGCGTGGCTGGACAGTGGTGGTGGCACTTCATTGGTTGGGCAGGAAGGAAGGAAGTCCCATCTCTGCGCTCCAGGGGTGAACAAATGTCAGTCCCTAACCAGTGCCCGGAGGAAGGGGGGCGTCGGCCTCTGGGTCATCTCCTAGCAGCTCCCTCTCCCGTTCTTGGACGAGCGAGGTCAGCGGCGAGACAAGTCCGCACACCTCCCCTTTCGCAGGTTTCACCGCCTCACCTACCCGCGGACCTGAGCACCACGGGCACTGGCGGGAGGCTCGGCCCGCGCGCCTCGGTCCCGCCCCTGCCGGGTTGTAGGCGCTTCCGGCTCTGCAGTGCGGGCTCCGCCCACAGCTCCCGGGGCTTCCGTTCCCGGGCTGTCACTTGGGGCCCCGCCCCTGGGCTGTCGCTCGAGGCGCGGCCCGCATACGGCGTTTCGGAGCAGCCGCTGTCACCTTGCGGCTCCGCCCCGCATGGGCGGAGCCTCCGCCTAGAGCTCTGGGCGCGTGCGCGGCCTGCCCCGCCCGCCGCTCCGACCCGCGGAGCCCACGTTCTTCCGGGGGCGCGCGCGCCGGTGCGGGTGCGTGCGTGAGCGTGCGTGGACGTGCGCGCCCCCGCCGCCTGTGCCGGTGCTGCTCCCGCGCCCTCTGCCGCCGCTGCCCCTGCCGCCGCCGCCGCCGCCGCCTCCTCCCCCACCCTCGACCCCCGGGGTTCCCGAGACGCAGCCCCGGCTGAGGAGGAGCGCGTCGGCCGGCTGCCCAGCAGCGCCGCGGAGCTGAGGAGCGGAGCCGCGGAACGGCGGGCGGGCGGGCGGGCGGACAGGTGAGCTCGCGGCGGGCCCCACGGGCCTCCCGTCAGGCCGGGGCAGGCGGCGCGGGGCGCGGGGGTCTGCAGGGGGCGAGGGGCGGCGCGCCCGCAGCGGGAAGCGGCGGCGACCCTCCCTCCGGGCCGAGGGCGCGGGGCGGGGGCCGGCGGGGGAGGGAGCTTCCCGGGAGCGCTCGCCGTAGCGGCGGGGCGGGTGGGCGCTGCGGCCTGCGAAGAGGAGCCGGCGGAAAGGTGCGCCCACCGCGCGGCCCCGGGCCCGCGCGCGCCCTCGTCGGGGGCCACGCGAGGGGTCTGTGCGCGCCGAGCGGTGCCCGGGTGCCGCCGCAGGGCCGCGGTGGCGTCGGGGACGACCACATCTGGGCGCAGCGTCTCTCGGGGCAGCCCGCACTCAGATGGGGGTGGGTAGGTGGGGCCGCAGCCCCGTGGGGGCTCTCGGGTGTGTGCGACGCTTCAGCAGCCGGTCCCCCTCCTGCCCGATCGCGGGCAGCGCGCGGCCTTCCTCCGCCCCCACTGTCCCTGTGACTGACCTGGGGGTCTTTTCCTCCCCGGGGGGGGGGGGGGGGGGGGACGGTGGCTAAGATGGTTGAGAACCGCTGGTCTAAGGGAGCCACACGTAATCTGGTCCCTGGGGCATTATGTCTATGGCTGGGGGAATTGAAATGTGTTCCTGAGCGAGCTCTCAGTTAATCTCTTAGGTTGAAATCATTTGGTTTGTAAAAGTAATAATAATAAAACGTTTTTATCAGTTTTATGAAGACGTTATTTTGCGAAGTGCTTTGTATTGTACTCTGAAGGAGACCGTATTCGGAACTCATCCGGTCAGGGTCTGACTTGTTTGTGTCGAGTGCTGGACTGCGAGCTCTCTTTCGTGCGCCTAGGAGATGGTTTCTCAAAATTCATTCAGTTGTGTCATACAGGAAAAGGAAGCAAGAGTTTCAATTTTATTTTGTTTTTTGGTTTTTTGGTTTTTTTTTTTCCAGGTTAGATCTGATAGGGGACATTTTAACTTGCTGCTCTTGGCCTAATAGTGCTCCGTTTGAATGTCCTTACTTAGTTGTCTAAACAAACAACCTTAATGACAGAAACAGCTACATTGACCCAGCTATTGACATGGTTGCCTAAAGGCAGGGCCCTGGCTGGCGCTTCCAAGACTTTATGTGCATTGATTTGCTTCTTTCTTGTTAGATGTCAAGCGAAGTTTCGGGTTGGAGTAATCCGTTAAACAGGAGATGAAATCAGAAGCCAGGATTCGAGGGTTCGGGGGAACCTTATAATCGAGTGTTCACAACTCTCCTTTCCCCTGTGTCAGTGTTCTCGGACTCAGGGCAGCTCCGGGTGGCACATGGCCAAACCGAGAGCTACAGGAGCTGCTTCTGGCTGGCCGACTGTGTGGCCGACCTGTGTGTTTGATACAGATGGCCTTGTGCCCCCACTGGTCATCGTGGTTCCTCTTTGTCCACCCGCGCAGGACGCTAAGGGAGATGTGTGTTCAGGACCCCCACGGCCTGGCCCCTTGGCCCGGTCTAAGCACAGCACCCAGGGGTTGTGTGGTGAGCAGACACTCGGGCTCGCCGAGGCACCGGCTTCTCAGCTGGAAGGCGACCCTTATTGGGGAGCATGCCTGTCGGGCCTCTCCCGCGCCTCTGTGACCAGGCTCCTACCTCTGGCCTTCCGACTCACTCTTCCCCTGCCACAGCGGCCTTCTTGCTAGTCTCTTAGGAAAGTCATCTGCTGTGTCCTCCGGTCTGCCCAGAACACTCACTTCCTCCCCCTCGTGCTCCGAGCGGCCCGGCCCTCCCTGACTGCCCTGCCTAGAATTTCAACTCGCCACCTCCTGTTTCCTGTCTCCCTTCTTTCCTTAATTTTTCTTCAGCGCTTAGGTATTTTAATGTCCTGTGTAACGGATTTATTGTGTCGGTGTTTTACTGCAAGAGCAGGTCCACAGGGAGGCTGTCCCGTGCAAAGAACTGTTGCTGGCACACAGTATGTGCCCAGGAAATACTTGTTGAATGAATGATAGTGACGAGCTTAGCAGTTCTGTGCAGCACACCGTCTATTGCTTGGAAGTCGTTGTGGGTTAGCACTGAGCACATAGAGGTTCTGGGTTCTGAGGGAATGCTGGCGAGCCACCTGCCCTTTGGGAGAGGACAGCCAGTCGGTACTGGAGAACCTTTTCTGCAACTTCTAGCTTAAGTTATTTCAAAATGGGAAGTATTTAAAGTCAGAAGATCTGTAACTGATAATAATGCCTCCAGAAATTCTGTCTTTGGTTACTCCCCCTCCCCACCCCCCCAAGCCCCGCACATGCTGGTCTTAATACTTGGTGACATCTGTTAGTTAATTGGGCTGAGAGGTAGTAATTGTTCCGAGAGCTACTTGAAGTGAGCTGTTCCTGAAGGCCTAAGCCCGGGTCTCGTCTCGTTGTGTGACTGAGAGGAGCAGGCGGAGTCCTGCTTTGTGCTTAAATGGCTCTGGAGCCCTTCACCTCAGGCCCCTGTTAACTCAGAGTAAGTGCATTTTTGTGTGTTTCTGAGGATGGTACTCTTAATTAAGGTGGTCGTGTCTTGGCCACTTTGTCCTCGAGTCCTCCTGCAGAGGTGGCCCTGTGTGCAGTTGTGAGCTACCCTGCAGTCCTTACTTGTTCCCAGAACTTGATTTAGGCCTTTTGTCCCAGTTGCTGCAATGACCACCTACCTGACGCCACCACGCAGAATCCCCTAACAGGCTACTGGACGGTGCCTGCTTAGAGCCTGAGTATGAGGTGCACATGCTGGTCCTGGGGGGTAGTGGGTGCTCACTAGGTGTTGAGTAAATGACGGAATTGCAGGGGAGCTAGGCAGTTGTGATGAGGTGGAGTTTTATCTAGGATGGGAGTTTGCTTCCAGCGTCAGAGAACAAAATGAGTGTGGGACACCCAGCAGAATCACCCTTGAACATTCCTTCGCTCTCCTATGAAGTACTCTGGGCGGGGTTTGGAGTATACAGTGCTGTCAGCAAACAGCGTCCCGTTTTCCAGTAAAGAGACAGACCCCTGTGTCTTCTGGGGACTGGTATCCAGCTTGGTGACCAGTCCTTTGCACAAGTGGAGAGGAGGCTCTTAGCTCTAGTGGTGCCCTCGTGAGTGTCTAGATGCTCTGAATAGCGGTTGAAACTGCGGTAACCCTAAAACGAGGCTTACTCTTACACTCTGATTGGTTAGTTAGATCTGAGCATTCTCGGGCTGCAGACACCCCTCCTGCGGGTCAGCAGAACCCGTGCTAGACTTTTCCTTCCTGAAAAGGACAAGACCGGGCTCGCGTGATTAGGGGCCTCCCTAAAATGGGGGTAATGGTACCTGCCCTGCCTGCCTGTTTGGGGAGTACGCGGGATGATAAGTGGAAGGTGTCTCATCAACTGCTTCCTAAATAGAAGTGACCAAGGTGCTGAAAGATGCTCACAGTCCTGTTTTATGAAAACGCTAACCCTAATTTCAGAGAGGGCAGCGCTGTGCCTTTACCATCCTGACACCAGGGCCAGCCCTCAAATAATGACATCCCCTGAAGAAGATTAGCAGCGAGTCCGTCATCGGTAGCTTGGGAAGATTTAAGGATTAGATCGGCAAACGGCCTTTGGTTCGCACTCTGTCGTTGCTTGGTGTTTGCGCTAGTTTTGTTGAATGCCTTGTACGCTTGCCAGCGAGCGTCCTTAGAGCTGAGACCGCAGAGATGGGGTCCAGCACCTCACTCTCTAAAGAGAGAAGTGTCTGATGGCACCAGGTGTGGGATGTCCCTGAAAATGCCATCTTAATCAGTGTTCTTTTTAAGGACTGATCCGTATATACTAAAAGTTCACTTCGTTCGAAAACTATTCTGCGTTGTTCATGTATCTTACATAAATGGTTTTATTATTTTTTATTTCAAACGTTTATTTATTTTTGAGAGAGAGAGTGAGAGTGTGCTCGAGCATGGGGGTGCCGAGAGAGAGGGAGACACAGTCCCAAGCAGGCTCCGTGAGGTGGGGCTGAAACTCTTGAAGCGGGGCTCGAACCCATGAGCTGTGAGACCATGACCTGAGCCGAAACCGAGAGTCAGAAGCTCAACGGACTGAGCCATCCAGGTGAAATAAAAATTGTTTTCTTTCTTTATTTTGAGAGAGAGGAAGCATGCATAAGCAGGGGAGGGGCGGAGAGGAGAGACAGAATCCCAGGCAGGCTCAGCACCATCCGCACAGAGCCTGATTGCAGGGCTTGAACTCACAAACTGCAAGATCATGACCTGAGCTGAGATCAAGGGTTGGTCACTTAACCCGTTGTGCCACCCAGACGCCCCTAAAAATGGTTTTTAAAGCTTAGTTCTGGGGGCACCTAGGTGGCTCAGTCGGTTAAACGTCCAACTCTTGAGCTCAGCTCAGGTAGTGATCTCATGGTTCGTGGGCTCGAGCCCCACTTCGGGTTCTGTGCTGACAGTGCAGAGCCTGCTTGAGATTGTCTGTCTCTCCCTCATTCTCTGCCCCTCCCCCGCACTCTTGTTCTCAAAATAAACAAATAACTTCAAAAAAAACCAAACTTAGTCCTGTGGCAGAAACCCAACTAATGTTTTTAAATTGTGTGATATATTGTGAGGGATCAGTGAATGTCTCTTGAATGTGTAAGTGTGAGTGAACCTCACTTGTCATCCTCGGCTGTGTGTAATTTTATTATCCTTTTAATTTTTCTGCATTGAACTTGTATCAGCAGCAAATACGGTGGTTTACGAGATGGAGTGGAGTCTCCACTGCTGCGTCCTGAGGAATTCTGTGCCAGTTGGTTATAAAACTGCAGCCCTAGGAGTCAGATGATTGGAACGCTGACCGGCCGCCCTGTCAGCTGTGCCCCACCCTGGCTATCTCTGGGGTGGCCGTCCCCTTTCTTAGAGAGCACTGTCAGCCCTGTCCTCGCTGGGTGGAGTAGACATGTGGTGCAGTGAAACCAACAGCACCTGAATCTCTGGCGTCTTGTAACCTTGCGTTGGTTCGGGGGTTGGGGGCCCAAGATCATGGGTCCTGCCTCAGACAGTCCCAGTAGAATGTAGAGGAAGGTGCTGGGCAGGAGTGGCTGGGCTCTGCAGAACGAGCATGTATCACTGTCTCACTGTTTTTCCCCCCATCTATTATTGGAAGGGATTAGCAGCATAGCAAATGTTTGATTCTTACCTAGGCAGTCCCACTGAATTTTTCTTATTAAATAGGAGAGTCTTTTGTGAGAGGGTTTCTCTAGATAAATAATGAAAATTTTCTAGGTCAAACAGTACAGACTCTGTAATTTTTGCCACAGAGTATGAAGTTTATATTCTCTGTGGCAATGTGTGTCTTTTCCTCTTCGCTCACATGGGATTTTAACATTTTATATTTTGGTGCTCATTTAGCTACTGCTATAGGGTTTGATAATAACAATCAGTGTTTTGGTGTTTTTGTTATTGTTTTTTGGCCAGTTGCAATAAATTTTGGTGTGATAAGAATTTAGTTATAGGGGTTCCAGGGTGATTCTGTCAGTTAAGCACCCAACTCTTGATTTCGGCTCAGGTCATGATCATGGTTTGTGAGATCAAGCCCCCCGTTGGGCTCTGCACTGACAGCGCAGGGCCTGCTTGGGTTTCTCTCTCCCTCTCTCTGCCCCTCCTCTACTCATGTTCTCTCTCTCTCAAAATAAATAAATATATTTAAAAAAAAGAATTTAGGGGCGCCTGGGTGGCTCAGTCGGTTAAGTGTCCGACTTCAGCTCAGGTCATGATCTCACAGTCTGTGGGTTCGAGCCCCGCATCAGGCTCTGTGCTGACAGCTCAGAGCCTGGAGCCTGCTTCCAATTCTGTGTCTCCCTCTCTCTCTGCCCCTCCCCTGCTCATGCTCTCTCTGTCGCAAAAATAAATAAAAACATTAAAAAAAAAAAAAAGAATTTAGTTATAAATAAAATGACTTCAGTTATGAAAGAATTTTTAGGGGCACCTGGGTGGCTCAGTCGGTCAAGCGTCTGACTTGGGCTCAGGTCATGATGTCAAAGTTTGTGGGTTCGAGCCCCATGTCAGGCTTTGTGCTGACAGCTCAGAGCCTGGAGCCTGCTTCGGATTCTGTGTCTGTCTGTCTGTCTCTGTCTCTGCCCCTCCACTGCTCACATTCTCTCTCTCTTAAAGTTTAATAAAACATTAAAAGAAAAAACTTTTAAAAGTACATGAAACCAACCAACATATGTTTTTTAACTTAAAAAGAAGTTGTGGGTAGAGATTTTTGCTGGATGAATTTATCTTATACTTTGAATGATGAGACTCCTCACATCTAAATCTAAAGTTCAGAATTTTTTTTTTTTTTTTTAAAGTTCAGAATTTTTAAATGTGATCTCATGGTCCAGTTTTGTTTTGAGACGAAACCAGAAGGTCTACAGTTTAAGAATGACAGTTGTCTAGGAAGTATTTCTTAACTTGTCCGAGCAGTCACCCCCTGTTTGAAACAGTATGGTTTCTCATGGAATGCACTTAGAGGACCCCCTCCCCCTGCCCCCCAGTAGCAAACCCTCTGAAACGGTCCTAACTGCAGTTGGGAACAGGCCAGTTTACATAATGTGCATCAGCTTAATTCCCAGAACAGCTTTGCATCGTAGCTGTTATCCAGATTTAGAGATGAGGAAATTGACAGTTACATACTTTCTCTAGTGTAAAGGTGTGGCATTGAAAAGAATAAGCACCAGTAATGCCACCAGGTGTTAGAATGACAGCAGACAGAATTTACCCCTCTTAAAGTGCTGTTCCCTGTTGCATCATCGTGCCCGTTGGGGTGACCCTAACTGAGTGCTGCCAGCAGCACCCTTCTTCCTGGTGTGTGTGCCCCACCCTGGAGTCCTCTGCCTCCCGGCTTCTTTCATAAAAATGTATCCGTGGAAAGGGTAACTGTAACATCCTCTGAGCGCCCTGTCTTGACAGCCAGCTGGGTCAGTCTGTCCAGCCAGCTACTAGCCTCATCTCGTCCTCACCAAGGCCAGCGGATTGCAGTGCAAACAGGTATTGGTGGCGTGGGCGTAACTCTTGACTGTGCTGTAGCGTCTGATTCGCACCGTTTACTTGTGCCACATTTTAGGTGTTCATTCTTTTTTAAAAGGAATTTTGTCTTATTTTTAAATTTCCTTCATTTATTTGTTTGTTTATTTTAATGTTTATTTTTGAGAGAGAGAGACTGAGCATGAGCGGGGGAGGGGCAGAGAGAGAGAGAGACAGAATCGGAAGCAGGCTCCAGGCTCCGAGCTGTCAGCACAGAGCTCTGTGTAAGGCTCGAACCCACGAACCATGAGATCACGACCTGAGCCGGAATGGGACACTCAACCGACTGAGCCACCGAGGTGCCCCTCTCTTCCTTGTAAGTTTATTTATTTATTTTTGAGAGAGAGAGAGAGAGAGAGAGCGCGCATGTGTGCATGGGGGAGGGGCAGAGAGGGAGGGAGAGAAACAATCACAAGCAGGCTCTGTGGTCCCCGCGTAGGGGCTCAGTCTCATGAACTGTGAGATCATGACCTGAGCCTGAATCAAGAGTCGGACGCCCAACGGACTGAGCCACCCAGGAGCCCCTGTGGCATGTCTTAAACCGGTCACAGAGTCACAGCACGTTGTGAGGCAGATATGGGTAAGCCTGTCCATTCATCAGACCTACATGCTGCACCCTGGAACGGGCCTGTGGTCGTTGTCCTGGCCTCTCCTGGAGTGACCATCCAGCTGAGGGACAGCTCACCCCGTCGACAGGGGTCGGGTGCAGAATTTGTTTCTGTGAACAGCAAACAGCTGTGTACAGCCTTACCTAATTAGATGCTATGTTTTTAAAAGACAAATGACAAGGCAAATTAATAAGGTGTGAATTTTTTTTTAAGTTTAAGATGGAAAAAGAAAACTCCTCTTACCTCTCCAGTGCATGTAACAATAGTTCGCGTTAGTGTGCAAAAGCCGTGAGTCTGGAACGCTGTGAGCAGCGCGGCTCTCATCCCGCGTTGTGAGCTTCGTCTGTGTGTGTTTGGGTTTGTTTTTAACTACTGTAAAGGGTTTTAATGTAGTATCTTATTCAGATGAGGCTTAATGTATAAGAAAACAAGCTACTTGTGCTTAGGGTAGGAACAGATTGCTCCTGTTTGTGAAACAGTTACTGAGAGTTGGAAGCCTGGGGCTCAGTCAGTTAAGCATCTGCCTTCCGTTCAGGTCAGGATCTTGCGATTTGTGGCTTCCAGCCCCACATCAGGCTCTGTGCTGACAGAGCCTGCTTGGGATTCTCTTCTCTCTCTCTGCTCCTGCCCTGCTTGTGCTCACTCTCTGAAAATAAATACATACGCTTTTTAAAAAAATAAAAACAGAAAACAGTTACTGAGACTTGGGAGTCAGACTTGCATTTGGATGACAACCCCACTGGCCCCTGCCAGAGTGACCTGAGTGGATGATGCGGTACTTCTGAGCCTCGGTCTCCTCATCTGTAGATTGGAGATCATAATAGTAATAACTGATATTTATTGTGTACCAGGCACTGCTGTAAGCACGTGAGCTGGCTCACAGACGTACGATGCTAGACTGTTTCCATTCCCGTTGGACAGAGGGGACGTGGGGATGTTTAGGAAGTTGCCCGGGTTACTGAGCTCATGAGTAGCTGAGGCAGGTTCCAGCCCAGGCAGGTGACTTCACAGCTGCCCTCACGCCACCCAGTGGACCCGGTGCCTGTCCAGCAGACTTCTTAGGAGCATCTGGTGGTGTCCAGGCACGTGTGCCCCTCGATGCCTGCACGTGGTAGTACTCCCTAGACTGGAGTGGCACGTTGGTCCGGCTACAGCCGTGATCTCGAGTTCTCCCCCACTGTACCCAGCTCCTGTTTGGAGGTGACACTGCCTCTGACATCAGGCATCTCTTACCGTTGACTTAGCAGCAGTGTGTGCTTGTTTTCATTCTAGAGTCAGTGGGATCGTTTGCTTCTGGTCGTGGCTGCAGGAGGGGGTCACTGTGAAGCCACGTCCATCTTACTTCATCAGAGGCTGGCCATATCCACAGGGGACTTTCACGTTGGGCAGTGGGAATCGGTGCAGGGAAGTCATGCCGTTTCCAGCAGGTGCATTTGGGGATGTGTTCCTCGTGGAGACACAGAAGATACTGGGCCTTGTCTGTCGCGTTTTATGAACTCTCACCCACTGGGCTTTAGAAAACTCTTCCTGGTAGGCGTTCATGAGGGTCCCTCTCTGCCGTGGTACAGAGTAGCTCCGGGTTCTCCTGCTCTGCCTGTGGACCCTTAGGCCTGGTCTGCAGAGAGCCTGGTGCCTGCGTAGGTTGACTGTGACGTCAGTACCCTGAGATTTTAGGTGTTGTGAGGCTAAAACACCTACTACCAAAATCCCTGATGCTCATTACTTCATGAGAAATACTTTGTCTTCCAGTGTCTAGTTTTATGTTCAGATTTGGGGATATATTAAGGTTTTCTGGAAACTTTTGGTCATAGTAATGGTTCTGTCCTAGAACCTTCTCTGGCATGGTGCACAGAGGAGCGCCTATCAGCTCCAGTGCTGAGAATGGAAATGTCACTCGCACTTGCCCGTCACGTTCTGGGGGCAGGGGCTCTAGCTTGTTTTAAGCTCCCTGTACACAGAGGGGTTGGAAGCTGTTGGTGCCGCACCGGTGTCCTATTCCAGGGCCTCATTTTGCGTTGCCCAGATCCATTTCCCTGTGCTGCTTGCACCTCAGAGGATGAGCGGGCAGGAGGGAGGGCGAGGTCAGAAGGGGCAGGCGCCTGCAGGATGTGGTAGGCATTCGTTAGAGGACAGGTTCTCTCCAGGTTGATTCACAGGTAACCTCCTTCTCATGAGTAAAGTTTTGAGAACGTTCAGTTCCTATTCATTCTTTCATTTTTTAGTCTCCTCACAGTTGAACATATTTATTGTGATTCTGCTCAACTTCTGATCAGAAGTTTTCCTTTTGAGTTCCTTTTCCTTTTGAGTTCTGTTCTAAGCATCACCTAACTAAGCAAATCCTTATTTGGTTTCTGGACATAGTTACTACTGATAAAATTAATTCAGCATTTACTGAATGTTGTGCCAGAACCCGGGGCAGCTGCTCAGTTCATAACTCAGAAGGGCTTCAGCACTAGCCTTGCTCTCGGCCACCACACCCTCTTCTTGCAGGAATAGTTTCCCGGTTTGGGAAACCCAGGATTCTGCTCAAGGGTGTGGCCCTGGGGCGAGTCGTCTCTGCTCTCCCTCAGGTGTCTGTCTGTTGCAACCTGCTGCCATCAGTCTTGTTTCCCGTGTTGGAGCTCAGGAGAGCAGAATGTCCGCTCTGTGGTGCAGGAGGACGCAGACACTCTCTCTGTGACCAAGGGCAGTGCTTGCTGTATGGAAAACAGTGTTCTTTCCGTGCCTTGGATTGGGCTGGGCCCCTCCCTTCTCTTACGCTCTGAGGCTTGGTGGGGAAGTTGGCTTTAAAGAAGGGACTCATTTTACTTTTTATTTTCTTTGTTTTAAGGCTCGGCATTGTTGCTTTTTATTCTTCACATCTTTTGTGGAGTTCCTATATTTCCAGTGACTAAAAGAATTCTTTATATTTGAAAATTATTTTATTTTGGGGACACCTGGGTGGCTCAGTTGGTTAAGCGTCCAGCTTCGGCTCAGGTCATGATCTCATGGTTTGTGGGTTCGAGCCCCACGCCAGATTTTGTGCTGATATCTTGCTCAGAGCCTGGAGCCTGCTTCGGATTCTGTGTCTCCTTCACTCTCTGCCCCTTCCCTGCTCATGCTCCGTCTCTCAAAAACGAATAAGTGTTAAAAAAAAAAAAAAAAAAAAAAAAAGGAAAGGAAAAGGAAATTATTTTATTTTTTTAGTAGGCTCTATGCCTAACCTGGGGCTAGAACTCACGACCCTGAGTTCAAGAGTGGCTCGCCCTACCTTGAAATTCATTTTAAGTTAGGAATAAATATAACAGAAGACTGTAACATTTGGCATCATTTCTTTTGTGTTTTCCACATTTGTTGACTCTTGCTTAGAATTTCTTCCAGTATATAAGTGGAGTTAATTGGTGCTAATTTCTTTTGTAGTGTACAGATTTTTTCCTTTCAGAATAGGTAACAGATTCAGAGTTAAACCTTCAGATCAGTTTTCTGAGCCTCTCCCTGTGTTCTGAGTCTGTCCCAGCGCTGGGAGTACTGGCCCTCCCTGGCTCGAGGCTGGAGCTTTAGATCCACCTGCTTCTTGAATGTTCTTTGGTACTAGATTATTACCAGGTTCATCGCAGACCATAGATGAAAATTCCTGGTCTTTGGAACACCAGTTGTATCTCATGTTTTAGTATTTTTGTTTTTAGCAGGGTCTCTTCCGTGGGGTTGGGTGCAGAGTGCCTGAGGCAGAACAGCAGAACCTCTGTCCACCTGTCCCAGTGGAACCGCTATTCTCGGTAGCCCTTGTGCACTTACTCCTGTGTCTTTGTCCTGCTCCTTCAGCGACCTCTCTTTCACTTGAGGCAGTCGGCGTCTGTTCCTTCCCTTCTCCTTTTCCTCCAACTTCTGTCTTCAGTTTACCTTCACTGCTGGCAAGGCAGAGAAATTTACATTGTGTCTTGTAACCAAAGTTGCTGTGGGTAAGTTTATTGTTGAAATCCATGGAATGGTTACATTGTATCTGTCTGTGAAAACCCTGTTTATTGTAGAGCCAGGGTCCTGTTCTCTGATTACATTTTCTTTCTAGAGTAGGGCCCCTCTCCCCTCAAGGTTGCAAACAGGCTCCCCCCACCCCCAACTTTTTCTTGGATTCTAAATTTTCAGTTCCCATCATTTGGTGTATTATCTTCGTGGCCTGGAACTTTCCTTTGGGTACTTTGTCCTCCTACCCCTGGCCAGACAGTGGCTCTTGAGACCGCCTGTCCAGCCACATTCCTTATTTGACCCACAGTGTGTAGGAAGGCTGGACAGTGAGATGCATGGCAGCCATAGAGGCCTCTGTATCTTGGAGCAGTCTTCCCAGAGACAGTGAGAACAGAGCCCTTGGTTGGCCTTCATGCTGCTTCATGTCTGTGCTGAGTGACACTGCTGAGACAGGCTGTAGAGCCTGGGCTTGGTGGGTGCAGGAAACAAACTGAGGAGGTGTGGCGGGGGGGGGGGGGTGCTCCTGGGACTTGGGACTCTGGGTGTGACTGAGACCTTTGAAGTTGGCCTTTGTCTCATGCCCATGTTAACTCCAGATGAAGCAGATCACCTGTGGGTGAAGTCTTTAGAAGAAAATATAGGAGACTTTACTTTTGGCCTTGGGGTTGAGATGGACTTTGAACAAAAGCAAAAAAGAAAAGGGAAACAAAGAGATCATCATTTTGCAAAGATTTGATACGTTCAGTTACATAATTAAGAAGTTGTGAGATTGGTTGCACAACAGTGTGCATAGAGTTGAGTAAGTTGGTAAAAAAATTTCATGGTTTTTAGCACAGTAGAAAAATGTAAGAGGGGCTCCTGGGGGCTCAGTTGGTTAAGTGGCCGACTCTTGGTGTCAGCTCAGGTCATGATCTCTCGGTTCTTGAGTTCGAGCCCCACATCAGGCTCTGGGCCAGGAGCGTGGAGCCTGCTTGGGAGTCTCTATTTCCCTCTCTCTCTGCTCCTCCCTGCTTGTTCTCTCTCTCCCTCGCTGTCTCTTTCCCCCAAAAGAAATAAGTAAACTTAAAAAAATTTTTAAAAAAATGTAAGCACTAGTGTTCATCAATAGACATGGTAATAAATGAAAAGGAACTAGGAACTAGGAACCTTTGTAGCATTTATAACCAGTAAAGGGTTGGTGTGCTGGAGGCCACAACTGGTGCAGCCCCTGGGGCACTGTGCAGCCGCCCCGCCAGGGGGCAGACCCCGAACCCCAAACACTGCCCTGTGAGCGGTCCACACCGAGAAAGGCGCCCTTCTGCCCCCTGGTGCAAACTGGGAAGTGTGGCAGTGCCCATGACTGTGTCGGGGGCAGGGGGCGGTGCTGATTGCTGCCGACCCCTGGTCGCAGGTAGCGCCCCCACAAAGACGCTGCCGGTTCTCCGGAGCCAGAAGCTCCCCTTCCAGGCGTCCGCCCAGGCTCTTCCTACGGTTTGTGGCGGAGGACCAGATTTTCTTTAATTGCCAGTCTGTCAAAGACTGATGATACTTTTGTAAACTGCAATGAAAATGACTAAGTGGAAAAGTAAATTACAAACAAAATGTAAAATACAAACCCAGATTTTTTTCTTCTCTTTTATTTTTTAAATTTTTTTTTCACGTTTTTTATTTATTTTTTTGGGACAGAGAGAGACAGAGCATGAACGGGGGAGGGGCAGAGAGAGAGGGAGACACAGAATCGGAAGCAGGCTCCAGGCTCCGAGCCATCAGCCCAGAGCCTGACGCGGGGCTCGAACTCACGGACCGCGAGATCGTGACCTGGCTGAAGTCGGACGCTTAACCGACTGCGCCACCCAGGCGCCCCTTCTCTTTTATTTTTTATTATTATTTATTTATTTATTTTTTAATTTCTTTTTTTAACATTTATTTATTTTTGAGACAGAGAGAGACAGAGCATGAACGGGGGAGGGGCAGAGAGAGAGGGAGACACAGAACCAGAAGCAGGCTCCAGGCTCTGGGCCATCAGCCCAGAGCCCGACGCGGGGCTCGAACTCACGGACCGTGAGATCGTGACCTGAGCCGAAGTCGGACGCTTAACCGACTGAGCCACCCAGGCGCCCCCTCTTTTATTTTTTAAATGAGCATAGTAAAGCTGACCTTTTTTTAATGTTCTCTGAGGTTTTTAAAAAATTTTTTTTTGTTTTTATTTTTGTTACAGAGAGAGAGCATGAGCAGGGGAGGGGCAGAGAGAGAGGGAGACAGAATCCGAAGCAGACTCCGCACTGTCAGGGTAGAGCCCAGCTTGATCTCAGGGACCATGAGATCATGAGCTGAAACCAAGAGAATGTTCGACTATTTTTTTAGGTTCAAAAAACTAAAACTAAATAATGTTTAGGGAGAAATGCAAGGTAATATTTTAAAGCAAGGGAATAATAAACATTAATTCAGGGTAATGTATACGGGGAGAGCACAAGGTTATTGGCAATCTTCACATTCTTATTTATTTTTCATATTTACTTATTTTTGAGAGAGAGAGAGAGGCAGAGCATGAATGGGGGAGGGGCAGAGAGGGAGACATGGAATCCGAAGCAGGCTCCAGGCTCCAAGCTGTCAGCACAGAGCCCAACGCAGGGCTCGAACCCACGAACCGTGAGATCATGACCTGAGCTAGTCAGACACTCAACTGACTGAGCCTGCAGGCGCCCTTGAAATCTTCAGATTTTTAATTTGAAGGATGGGATCATGGTGTTTATCACAATGCATTATAACACACACACACACACACACACACACACACACACACACCATTCTGTTTGTCAAATGTTACATAAAAATAATTAGAACAGAAATAGCTTTCCATTTAAGATGTTTTCACATCTGTTCTTTCACATGCAGAGCCGGCCTGTGCTGAGTCTCCCCCCAGCAGTAGGCTGGACTCAGCAGCAGCTCTTTACAAACCATGTGCTCTGTGCTGCAGCTGCGTCCGGAAATGCAGGGGTCCCGATACTCAGCTCTTTTCCCTGAAGGCCGCTGAGTCTTCTGAGAAGCAGAGACATGGCCCACGAGGACAGGGATTTTTGTCTCTTTCATTTATTTTTTCACTGATAAATCCCCAGCTTTGAGAGCAGAGCACGGCGTGTCACTCGTGCTCCGTCAGCCTTAGCTGAACGAGTGAACACAGACACGTGCCCACGGCTCAGGACGGCTCTGCTGTGTGTGTGTGGAGCAGGGGCCAGGAAGAGGTGTGTCCACAGGGCTCAGGGGTCCCAGCAGGATCTCTCCACAGAGAAGGGGGCGGGCAGGGTGGTTAGAGAGCCCCGGTGGTCAGTGGGTCTGCCTTCGAGCAGGTAGGTCTGCCGGTCAGGCCCCGAGGCCGAGTGGACGCGGTGGTGGGAAGATGCTGGTGGTGGGCGGGGCTGTGGCCAAAAGGGCCTCGAGAGGCAGGCCAGGGGGCCGGGATTTGATGTTGCTGCTCTTGGGGGGTCGGGGAACAGAGCTGCGCATCACAGACACCCTTGCAGCAGTGGGGGAGGGCAGAGCACGTGTCTTCCAGCAAAGCCTCCCTCTTTACCGGATTCCTGCCTCTGTGCCTGGTGATCTCTGACCATCTTAGAGCTCGTCGTTCCTGCTCACATGAGTGTGCCTTCTTGTCTGCCCGGTCCTTCCTTGGGTCCCATGTAGCAGCACAAGCCGGGGCGCGCCACGGATTTGCAAAACACGTCCCTTTGTTTTCAAAGGCATGATGTTACTGGAAAAGATCCAGCCTGAAGATGGTAGTTTAACCCTCCTGGAGTGAAGACGGGGAGCAGACCTCTGGTGGCAGCTAACGAATCACAGCCGTGTAGTTGCAGTAGGCGGGGCTGCTCTCCCGCCCTAGAGGGTGGGTCTCAGGAATGCCTTGACATTACTTAGAACGGGGTTAGGGGAAACCAGCCGGGGCGCAGCTGCTCCAGACAGCAGGCGGTGAACTCCCACGTCGTCGCCCGCAGGAAGTAGAAAGACATCTGAAAGGCTTGGACACGGTTGAAGACTGTTCACCCAGTCAACAGGGCTGCGCCGTCCCTGGATCTCAAGGTTGGGTCCCCACGACTCTTCCATGGGGTCTGCTCGTGGTCTTGAGCGTAGGGCTGCCTGCCTGCTCGCTCCAGGTGTTTGTTTCTTCTAATCGTTAAAGTATGCCTTCTCTTTATAGAAAATAAGGTAAGTGAAGTATTAAGACAATACCTTTTTTCAAAAGTTGAATTTAATTTAAAAAGCCACAAGGGGCTCCTGGGTGGTTCAGTTGGTTAAGTGTCCAACTCTTAGTTTTGGCTGAGGTCGTGATCTCATGACTTGTGGCTTGTGGGATCGAAACCCAAGTCAGGCTCTGGGCTGACAGTGTGGAACCTGCTTGGAACTCTCTCTCCCCCCCTCTCTCTGCCCCTCCTCCCCACAGGTTCTCTCTCTCAGAATAAATAAATACACTTTTAAAAAAGGAAACCACTGGGGCACCTGGGTAGCTCAGTCAGTTAAGCGTCCGACTTCGGCTCAGGTCATGATCCCACGCTTCGTGAGTTTGAGCCCCACATCGGGCTCTGTGCTGACAGCTCAGAGCCTGGAGCCTGCTTCACATTCTGTCTCCCTCTCCCTCTGCCCCTCCCCTGCTTACACTCTGTCTCTCTCTCTCTCTGTCTCTGAAAAATAAATAAATATTTAAAAACAAAAAAAAAGGAACCCACAAAACTTCATTATTTCCTTCTCCCCTTAACTGTTCTCTCATATTTGGCCTTCCACAACTTTTCTGTTTGCCAATACCTTCCTGATGCATTTCCCAATATCACGGACACTAAGTGAAATAAGGTCCTTTCATTTACAGTTTGTGTTTTAGTCATAAGACTGTTCCGGTTGAGCATGGAACTTTCAAGAGTGTGCGTTGCCTGGGAGTGCCGGGGTGGCTTAGTCAGTAAGCATCCGACTTCGGCTCAGGTCATGATCTTGCGGTTTGTGAGTTCGAGCCCCCGTGTCGGGCTCTGTGCTGACAGCTCAGGGCCTGGAGCCTGCTTTGGATTCTGTGTCTTCCTGTCTCTCTGCCCCTCCCCTGCTCGTGTTCTGTGTCTCTCTCTCTCTCTCTCTCTCTCTCTCTCAAAAAAAAAATAAACATTAAAAAAAAAAAAAGAGTGCCTGTTGCCTGGCAATGTTTACTTTCTAACCAGAACGTGAACTTTTGAAATGTGTGTGAAGTGGTGTACAAATTTAAATTTAATCGTTTTTATGCTTGGAAAGCATCTATTTCATCTTCTGACTCAAAATATATACCAATTTGAGTAATATTCGTGGCAGCTCCTTTTTTTTCTTAAAGGGACAGACAGTATTTTTAGGGTTTGTGGTTACAGTCTGTGTTAAGAGTAGCTGATAGACATGGGGGAAAGGGTGGGGGTGTGATGGTGTCCAGATGAGAGTCTGTTTGTAAGATAGGCAGCCTGTTCTAGATGATTGGAGAGTTTTATGTTCCGTTTTGATTTTCTTATGTAATTTGCTTTGGGAACAAATAGCCTTGCTTTTCTAAACACAGGTGAAATTGACATACAGTGAAATGCATAGATGTTAGTAGATTTCAGGGAGTTTTGGTGTATATATACAATTGTGAAATCACTATCCCAGTTAAGTTATAGAGTATCTCTGTCATCCTAGAAGGTTCCTTTTACTGTCCATAATCACTTTCCTGGTTTATATCACAACAGATTGTTTTTCATATTCTTAATCTTTTTGTAAATGGAATCATTTTGTATCTAGCTTGTCTTACATAATATATGTGAGGTTTTTTGTTTTTTTTTTAATGTTTATTTTTGAGAGAGTGTGTGAGCTGGGGAAGGGGCAGAGAGAGAGGGAGACAGGGTCTGAGGCGGGCCCTGTGCTGACAGCAGAGGGCCGACAGGGGGCTCGAACTCACCAACTGTGAGATCGTGACCTGCACCGGTTGGATGCTTAACCAACTGAGCCACCCAAGCGCCCTGAGGTTTATCTATTTTATTGCTTGTGTCAGTATATTACCCTTTTTTATTGATGAGTCATGTCCCTATAGAATAGTCCTTTGTTGCCGGCCGTTTGTGTTCACTCTTCTTAAAGCTAACGTAACAGTTCACATGCGATGGAGGAACTCTGACGTCAGGCAGGTGCAACCCTCCGTCCTCCTCCTTTCCCAGATGGACCCTGTGTGTGAGGATGTCAGACTTTATAAACTCTGAAAGTCAGGATTGATGTTTTTTCGCTTTCACCTTTCATATATATATATATATATATATATATATATATATACTTTTTAATTTTTTTTAATTCTTTATTTACTTTTGAGAGACAGCGAGACAGAGTGCGAGCGGGGGAGGGGCAGAGAGAGAGGGAGACACAGAATCTGAAGCAGGCTCCAGGCTCCGAGCCGACAGCACAGAGCCCGACGCGGGGCCCGAACCCGTGAACCTCAAGATCCCAACCTGAGGCCGAAGTCGGACGCTTAACCGACACAGCCACCCAGGCGCCCCTCATATATATTTGTGAAAAACGGAAAGGAGGGGCGCCTGGGTGACTCAGTCGGCTAAGCGTCCAACTTGGGCTCAGGTCGTGATAGCCCCACGTTCAGCTGTGCACTAACAGCACACAGCCTGCTTGGGATTCTCTCTCTCCCTCTCTGCCCCTCCTCCACTTGCTGTGCACACTTTCACTCTCTGTCTCAAAGTAAATCATCTTTTACCCAGATACTTACCAAAGGCTCCATTCCTTCCTGAAAGTGCTCGTTTCTGATACCATTTCCCTTTGGCCTAAGTAACTCTTTGGCATTTATTATAAGTTAAGTCTTTCTCTTGGTTTCTTTCCTTCTTTGTGTTTCTGAAAATGTCTTTATTTCACCTTTGTTTTGGAGGGGTGTTTTTTGCTGCAGATAGAATTCTGGTTGGATGGGTTTTCTATTTTAGCCCTTTAAAGGTGTGCTCACTGCCTTCTGGTTCCCATTATTTCTGATGAGAAGCACGTAATTCAGATGATTGTTCCTATGTAATATGTCCATTTTCTCAGTTTACAAGATTTTCTCCCGATCTTTAGCTTGCAGCACTGTGATTATAAGGTGCCTCAGCAGGATCTTCTTTATATTAATTTTATACCCTGCAGCCAGAATAATCTTAAAACATAAGCTGGTTTTTTTGCCTGTTCCCGTAAACTGTATTACTGGGGACCTGTGTTCACTGATTTCGAGTGTCCTGCTTCACTAAACTCACTCCCCACTCTCAGATTGTATTTCCTGTTTATCATAGTATTCCCAATGCCTGGCATGTGGAAGGACTCAGTAAATATTTTTCAGATAAGTGATCATGGAGAATGATGAATGCTGTGTTTTGTGAGTGAAGTTACAGGCATTGGAGCCCAGCGGGGCTCGTGGCAGGGTCTTTATCCATCTGGTCTGGTGCTGCCCTGCCCTCATGCCGCCACACCTTACCATCGTAGTCATAGGGAGGCTGGTGGGGCGCCTTGTTCAAGAACACTTGTGTGTTTGATGCACTCAGCAGACCTTCCTCTTAGAGTTGGAGAAACGTGCAAAGTGGGGGATCTTGTTTCTGTGTTCTTTGGTATGAAGTATTGTAAGGGTAGTTGTTCCATGTTACATGATAACTTAAATTTAATTAAAATTCCAGTTGGAAAAAACCCATAAAATATGTTGAGGATACGCGGTTGGAGGGTCATGCATGGGCTGCCGAGGTCTCCAGTCGAAGGTTGTTTGAAGAACCTCTGGCCACCCACGTGTCGAGTGCCCTGGATGTGCCAGGCGGTGTTAGGGAGCCTGGGAGACCCGACTGTGAAGTGTCAGGGCACAGTCCTCCCACGGGTCCTCCTCAGATACAGCAGCCGCTGCATTTCTTTGCAGTAAGTGGCATTTGTTTTCTGATTTTTGGATTTGTCTTCCGGTTTAAGTTTTCCCATTTGTTGTGTAGTACCTTTACAGTTTCATTGCCAGAGAAAAACCGTAAATAAATCATTAATGAAGTAAGAAGAATGAACGGACAAGGGACAGCTTTGATCTTTCTTGGATGGTTTCTGTTAAAAATGCCTTCGCCTCTCACATGGCTTTTCCAGCCGTTTTTATGTGGACAGGAGGGTGCCCTTGCTGCTGTCTGGCCTCCAGTTGCTTTATGTTGCAACCAACTTCTTTGAATTCTTCCATATTGATTGAAAATGCATATTCGAAACATTTATTTATTTATTTTTTTTAATGTTTATTTATTTCTGGGACAGAGACAGAGCATGAGCGGAGGAGGGGCAGAGAGAGAGAGAGACACAGGATCCAAAGCAGGCTCCAGGCTGAGCTGTCAGCACAGAGCCCGACGTGGGGCTCAAACTCACAGACCGTGAGATCATGACCTAAGCCAAAGTCGGACGCTCAACCGACTGAGCCACCCAGGTGTCCATCACCTTCTTTTAAACATTTTTTTAAAATATTTATTTTTGGGAGAGACAGAGAGAGAGCACGAGCAGTGGAGGGGCAGAGAGAGAGGAAGACAGAATCTGAAGCAGGCTCCAGGCTCTGAGCTGTCAGCACAGAGCCTGACGTGGGGCTCGAACTCACCGTGAGATCATGACCTGAGCCGAAGTCGGGCACTCAACCGACTGAGCCACCCAGGTGCCCCTCAAAACATTTCTTCTTTAAGTCACCTAAGTTTGTACCTCTATCTTTGTTTTGTATTTGTGCACGGTTACTTTTGAGGACTGAAAAAAGTGTGACCATAACTAAACCTACACTTGTCCACAGTATATAAACATAAGGGGCCATCTGCAGGACCTAATTTCCCTTAAATAAGTCACAAGAGACCCATTATGTGACTTCGAAGGCAGGGCTTGCACCTGCTTCTGTAATTAAATCAGGTTTTATTGGAGCACCCCTGTGCCCATTCTTTCACACAGTGTGCTTTCCGGCTTCAAAGGCAGAGCTAAAAACTGGGGACCCAATGATGGAGACTGTCTGGCCCACAAGACCAAAACGTTTACTATCCTGCCCTTAAAAAAAGCTGGCCGATGCCTGCTCCAAGGCGAGTAACCCTTGGAAGACCAACACCAAAGTAAAGCTAGGGTAGGGTCTGTGCGGACTGTCCCGCAGCCAGCCCACCCCTTGCCGATGCGGGCACTTGGCTTCGACACAGTTACGTTAGGTCAGAGCTGCTGGCCATACCATTATGACATAAAGGAGGTTAGTTTCCAACTCTCGTTTGTGATGCCAGAAAACTGCCAGGGGCTTGAAATTGTATCGGGAGGGGGTCCACGTGAGGATGTTTGCTGGTTCCTGGGGTCAGCTAGACCCTGGGTGACTGGACCCCTTGTCTGGGTGCCTTCCATCAGCTGTGGCCAAAACAGACAGACTTGCCCACAAAAGAACAGCTTTCTCTTTCTGCAGTACTGCTTGTTGGAGACTTCCTGGTTGCAAGAGGGAAGTTTAGCCCATGGGGATGAGCTCCAGACCCCTGGTTACAGGGGCATCACTGGCCGGGTAGACTGGGCTTCTCAGTACCCCTGACAGCCCAGCACACCGAACATGCTAAGTAAAGCTGTCCTGGAGGCGACTCATTAAAAAAGCACCTTCTGGGAAGGGCAGTCATGTATCCGGAAGCGCTTTAAAAAAATTTTGTAATGTGTATTTATTTGTGTGAGAGAGAGAGACAGAATGTGAGCAGGGAAGGGGCAGAGAGAGAGGGAGACACAGAATCCGAAGCAGGCTCCAGGCCCTGAACTGTCAACACAGAGCCCAACACGGGACTCGAACTCATGAGCTGTGAGATCATGACCTGAGCCGAAGTCGGATGCTCAACCGACTGAGCCACCCAGGCACCCCATGTTTATTCATTTTGAAAGACAGAGAGAGACAGAGCATAAGCAGGGGTGGGGCAGAGAGGGGGGGGGACACGGAATCCGAAGCAGGCTCCAGGCCCTGAGCTGTCAGCACAGAGCCCGACGCGGGGCTCGAACTCACAAGCTATGAGATCATGACCTGAGCCAAAGTCAGACGCTCAACTGACTGAGCCCCCAGGTGCCCCCGGATGCACTTTTAGAAGAGGTCTTGCAGCAGCTGATGTTCTGAGAAGGACAACTTAGTAGATTTTATAAGTGATAACTTTATAACTGTAGTAAAAGTTCAAACAATACAGAAGAGCATAATGACTTAAAAAAATCAAGCCATGGTATAGAAATGGATGAATGTTGGGCACCTGGGCAGCTCAGTTGGTTGAGTGTCCACCCAACTCGATTTTGGCTCAGGTCATGATCTCACAGTTTGTGGGATTGAGCCCCGCATTGGGCTCTGCGTTGACAGTGTGGAGCCTGCTTGGGATTCTCTCTCTGCCCCTCCCCCACTTGTGCTTGCTCTCTTAAAATACATAAAGAAGGGGCGCCTGGGTAGCTCAGTCGGTCGAGCGTCTGACTTCGGCTCAGGTCATGATCTCACGGTTTGTGAGTTCGGGCCCCGCGTCAGGCTCTGTGCTGACAGCTCAGAGCCTGGAGCCTGCTTCGGATTCTGTGTCTCCTTTTCTCTCTGCCCATCCCCCGCTTGTGCGCGCTCTCTCTCTCTCTCTCTCTCTCTCAAAAATAAATAAAGTAAAAATGTAAAAAAAAAAAATACATAAATAAGTGTTAAAAAAAAAAAAAAAAAGATATGGATGAATGTTACACAGCCAAGAAAATGTCCGTTAACCTCTGGTTCCTAGTTTTTCCCAAAAACAATCAGATGCTTACCTTCTAAAGATGTTTGCATGTCTTTTACATAAAAGCATTGTTGCACTTTTCCTTGAATTTGACATAGAAAAATCAAGGTGGTGCTGATGAAATTAGCATCCCTCAGTGCAGGCAAACCCCGCCCTTGTCTGCACCCCCCTCCCCCCACTTGTCGCCTGTGTCCTTGCAGGTTTGCGATGTTTGTATCCATCAGATTTGTTACTACAGCCCCCGGTGCTCTTTAGTCTTGTTCTAGGATTTCCGTGGGTTCAGCACCTGCCCACAGACCCGTTACCCCTGGTTTCCATTTTTGACTGCTGCCTTTTGGTTTGTGTTTTCACTGGCTGGGTTTTTCAACAGATCATTTTTTCTAGAAGCTTCTTGTTCCAGAAGTTCTCATGTCCATGTGAACATTAGTCTGTGCCTCTGTCTGTGGAGAGCTTGCCTGATCATAACATTATTGGGTCAGGAGTGTTCAGATAGTTGTCCCGCTAACATTCTGATGCTGTATATTACAGATTTGTGCTACTCCAATTATGAGGGAGAAAGCTGCCAGTCACAAATGACTCAGGATGCTTAATAACTTAGTTTTTAGGGGCACGTGGGTGGCTCAGTCAGTTGGGTGTCTGACTCTTGATTTCAGCTCAGATCGTGATGTCACAAGCTGTGGGATTGAGTCCAGTGTTGACAGAGCAGAGCCTGCTTGGGATTCTCTCTCTCTGCCCTTCCCCTGCTTGCTCATGTATATGCACGTGCCTTCATGGGTTGGGGGGGGGGGAGTTTGGATGTAGTTACTGGCAACCCACTGAAATTAGGAAAATTAATTTTAGATTATTTTATTGATCTTTCTTAAGGCGGCTCTGTCTGAGACTAGGAAGTTTTGACATTCAGTGCAGTAATATTAGTGACATCTGGCATACATACTGAGTTTTAAATAATACTGAGTTTTCAATCATAATTTAAAATGTGAAAGTTTCACAGGGTACTGTCTTCCATCAGATTAAGTAGCTGACTGCTTCTAGATGTTGTAGGCATACGAGCATATCTCCTGTGGAGGGCTTGGTTCCAGATAAACCGCAGTAAAGCAAGTATCACAATAGAGCCAGTCAAATGAATGTTTTGGTCTCCCAGTGCCTATAAACGTTCCATTTACGTTAAACCATCAGCTGGGGAGTGTGCAGTAGCCTTATGTGTGTAAAAAAAAAAAAAAGTACAAGCCTCAATTTTAAAATACCTTATTGCCAAAAAATGCCAACCTGGCACATGGGGGCCGTCCACCCCTGCACCCCCCTCCTGTCTGTTGTGAGCGTTAACCTTTGCATTAGGTGTGGTAATTAGGTGCCCACAGGAGGGTGGGGGGTGTGGGAGCTGTCTTGTGTCTCCTGCTGTCACTTCTCCCGCCACAGGCCCAGATGACCCCACTCTCCTGTCCCAGGTTCCTCATTCTGTTCAAGTGTGTCCTCCCCAGACAGTTCCATGTAGAAGGCAGGAGCAGTACTTTTCCCAGACTCTTACATTGATGTATTCTTTATTATTTTTTTAATGTTTGTTTATTTTTGAGAGAGAACGTTTATTTATTTATTTATTTTAAGTTTACTTATTTTTAGTGACATCACAAGTGGGGAGGGGCAGAGAGAGGGAGAGAGAGAATCCCAGGCAGGCTCCACACTGTCAGTGCAGAGCCCGATGTGGGGCTCGAACTCACGAAACCATGAGATCGTGACCTGAGCTGCAACCCAGAGTCGGAGGTTTGACTGAGCCACCCAGGTGCCCCACACATACAGATTATTAAATCAGTATTGAGTTTAAAAATTATGTCCATCCCTTTATTTTTCAGATGGTTGATCTCAGGCCAGGGTTGTAGGTGTTTGATGGCACTGGGAGCTGCCTAGACCCATCTTACTCCTATCACAGAGGCAGAGTAGGGAGATTGGAAAGCTCCCCCCCCCTTTTTTTTTTTAAATGTTAGATATTTTCTTTAATTTTTTTAAACGTTTATTTTTGAGAGACAGAGACAGAGCGCAAGTGGGGGAGGGGCAGAGAGAGAGGAAGACACAGACCCCGAAGCAGCCTCCAGGCTCTGAGCTGTCAGCACACAGCCCGACTCAGGACTCGAACCCACGAACCGCGAGATCATGACCTGAGCCAGTCGGACACTTGACCGACCGAGCCGCTCAGGCGCCCCAACACGTTGCCTGGTTTTTACCAGTGGTGATATTTTGCCAAAATATGAGTGTTTTGTTTTGTTTTAATTTTTAAATGTTTTATTTGCTTTTGTGAGAGAAAGTGGGGGAGGGACAGAGAGAGGAGGAGACACAGAATCCGAAACAGGCTCCGGGCTCTGAGCTGTCAGCACAGATTCCAACATGGGGCTCGGACCCACAAACTGTGAGATCATGACCCGAGTCGAAGGACACTCAACCAACTGAGCCACCCAGGTGCCCCTCCAAGCTGTAGTTTTAGATCATCACCAGGATACTGATGTTGATACGATCTACCAGTCTCACTCAGATTTCCCATCTTCACTTTTACTCATTTGTGTGCACGGTGACCTCTGTTCAGTGGTTTCGCCTGCATAGGTTTGTGTTTGCACCGCTAGACTCAAAATACTGGAGGTCTCAGTGCCACCGGCCATCCCTGCGTTGGCCTTCGTACTCACCCCTCCCATCCTTGACCCCTTGGCACCCGCCCATCTGCCTTCCATTTCTGACGTCGTATCACTTCAAAAATGTTCTGTAAGTACAGTCATACACTGTGTAGCCTTTTGGGATCGGCTTTGTGTGTTCAGTGGCATTCCTGGGAGGCTCATCCAGCTTCTCACGGCAGTTATTTTGTTTTCGTTTGCCAAGTGGTATTTATTACGTGGTGTATTCACATCCCAGTTTTTTAACCATTCAGTTGAAGGACATCTGGACTAATTCTGGTTTGGGGCTGTTAGGAGTAAAACTGCTCTGAATGTTGTGTGTAGGTTTTTATGTGAACAGTGTTTCCTTTTCTTTTGCATAAATCAGCCAGGAGCAGACCTGCTGGGTCCTGTGGCAAGTGTGTGCCAGGTAATTTTCCAGTGTTTCCTGGAGTCCTTGTAATCGACCTCTCGCTCTGCCTCTGTGTTCACGCAACCTCACGTACTTTGCGTTTACCAGGGTTTCATATAAGGGACTCCTACGTTGTCTGTTAGGTCTCACCCCTTTCACTCAGCAGCATGCTTTAAGGGTGGTTGTGGGCCATTCCCTTCGTGCTGAGCAGTAGTCCACTCTACGGACAGACCCCTTTCTGTTGATCCATTCACCTATCGATGGACATTGGGTTGTTTCGAGATGTTGGCTGTCAGGAATAAAGCCGCTGTGACCATTGGTGTGTAAGTCTTGGTGTAGACCTGCGTTTTCATCTTGCATGTGTAAGACCGTACCCAGCAGTGGAGTGGCTGGGTCGTGTGATAAGTGTGTGTTTGACTTCTTAAGGCACTACCAAGCTGTTTTCTGAAGGGTTCTGAAGGGGTTGTGGCGTTTTACGTCTTCAGCAGAGTTCATGTTACTTCACATCCTTGCCAACTTACTTGATACGGATCATCTTTTTTTTTTTTTTTTTTTTATGCTTATTTATTTAAAAAAAATTTTTTTTTAATTTTTTTAAATTTATTTTTGAAGGAGAGAGAGAGAGAGAGAGAGAGACAGAGCATGAATGGGGGAGGAGCAGAAAGAGAGGGAGACACAGAATCCGAAGCGGGCTCCAGGCTCTGAGCTGTCAGCACAGAGCCTGACCGGGGGTTCAAACTCACAAACCGTGAAATCATGACCTGAGCCGAAGTCAGACGCTTAACCGACTGAGCCACCCAGGAGCCCCTTAAATGTTTGTTTATTTTTGAGAGAGAGAGAGAGAGCAGGTGGAGGAGAGGCAGAGAGGGGGTGGGGACAGAAGATCCCAAGCGGGGTCTGCACTGATAGCAGAGGGACTGGGGCTCGAACTCACGAACTAACTGTAAGATCACGGACCTGAGATGAAGTAAGACGCTAACCGACTGAGCCACCCAGGTGCCCCAATACGGCTCATCTTTTTAATACAAGCCGTTCTAGTAGAAATGTAGTAGTATCTCATTTTATTTTGCATTTCTGAATGACAGCGACGAACATCTTTTCATGTGCTGTTGACCATCTGTATGTCAGTGTTGCTGTGGCTAATCTATGCCCTTTGCTTTTCCATACAAATTTTTAAATAGGTTTCTCAATTTCTATCAAATGAGCCTGCTAGGATTAGAGTTAAGATTGTATTGTATCTGTAGATCAATTTGGAGAGCATTGGCATCTTAACAGTATTGACTCTTCTGATGCATGAACGTTATAAATCTGTATTTTTTAAAATCTTTGGTTTCTCTAGGCAATGTGTGATTTTCAACATAAGGGTCCTGTATGTCTTCTGTTAAATCTGACTCCTAAAAAAATTTAGCGTTTTGGATGCTGTTGTAAATGAAACTTGAACGTAATAATATTTTCCAATTGCTTACTGCTCTCAAAAGTATGGTTGTTTTAAATATCATATTAGTATCCTGTGATCTTGCTAACTTCACTTCTCAGTTGTTGGTTGGTTGGTTGGTTTTCTGTTTGTTTTGTTTGTTTTTTGTGGATTCCTTAGGATTTTCTATATAAACAACCAAGTCATCTGTGAATAGGGACAGTTTTAGGTCTTTTTCTTTTTTTCCTGTTGGAGTGTTCAGGGTCCTATGACAATGTTGAATAGAATTGGTGAGAGCAGGCGTCCTTGTCACATTCTGGTCTTAAGGGGAAACCCACTCCTAAGCATATCAGCTGTAGGCTTTTGGTCAGATGTCCTTTATCAGACTGAGGAAGTTTCCTTCTATTCCCAATATCTCCTGAGAATTTTTAAAATCATAAATTGGTATTGAACTTTGCCATATGCTTTGATTGAATCTCTTGGGATGATCATGTGGTTTGTCTCATTTATTCTATAATGTAGTAGATTACATTGGTTTCTTTGGAAAGTTAAATCAGGCTTGCATTCTTGGGATAATTTCTACTTGATTAGATTCTATTTGCTAATACTCTGTTAAGGATTTTTGCATCTGTGTTTATGAGGGATTTTTTGGTAATGTCTGTGAGGTCATGCTGGTTAAGACACGTAAAGAGCAGATCCCTCTTCCTCTGTTTTTGAAAAAGTTTATCTAAGATTAATGTCATTTCTTCCTTGAATATTTGTTAGAAAAATCATCAGGGCCTGGAATTTTGTTTGTGGGAAGATTTTCTATTACCGATTCAATTTTGTTAATGTTTTTAGGACTACTCAGATTTTTCTGTTTCATCCTGTGTTAATTTTAGTAAATTGTATTTTTCAAGGTACTTGTCCGTTTCATCTAATTATTGGCATAAAGTTGTCTATAATCTTATCATCTTTTTTGTGCCTGTAGGGTCTGTAGTGATGACCCCTCTTTTTTTCCTTCCTCATGTTACTGATTTCTGTTGTTTTTTTTTTTGTCTGGCCAGTTGTTTATTAATTTTATTGTTTTCAAAGAGCCAACTTTCATCTTTGCTAAATTTTTCTATCACTTACCTGTTTTTTATTCTGTTGGTTTCTGCTCTTTAATATTTCCTTCCTTCCATTTCCCTTGGGTCTGCTCTGCTTGCTTCCAGCGTTACAAGCCTGAATCTTAGGTTTTGGCTCACATGTTACATTTTATTATTTAGTTCAAAATATGTTCTGTTATTATGATTTCTTTGAGCTGCATGTTAGTTTAGAAGTGTGTTGGGTGATGTTAAATACTTGAGGTTTTCTCAGAGGTCTTAGTGTTGAGTTTCTAACTTAATTCTGCTAAGCTCGGGGAGCACACTTTGCATGATTTAAATGTATTGAAATTTGTTTTAGAGCCCAGCATGTGGTATATTGGTGATTTTTTTTTCTTTTCTGTGTGTTTATAGATGTTGAGGGTCACATAAGTGTCATTTAGGTGATGGTGGTCAGTAGTGTTCTTCAGGTCATCTGTTTTTACTTTGTTGTTGTTGTTTGTTCTGTCTGTGTCTGAGAGAGGGGTGCTGAGATTTTTATAGCAGTGGGTTGTCTCTTTCTCCTTTTAATTCTGTCAGTACTTGTTTGATGTATTTTGACACTCTGTTGTTTTTAACATTCATTTATTTTGAGAGAGAAGACGTGTGCATGCAAGTTGGGGAGAGGGAGAGAGAATCCCAAGCAGACTCCACACTGTCAGCACAGAGCCTGACGTGGGGCTCAGTCTCATGAACTATGAGATCATGACCTGAGCTGAAGTCAGATGCTTAACTGACTGAGCCACCCAAGAGTCCCATTGTGTTTTATCCATTCTGACAGTCTCTCCCTTTTTTTTATTTATTTATTTATTTATTTTTTTTTTTTAAATTTACTTCCAAGTTAGTAGCATATGGTGTAATAATGATTTCAGGAGTAGAATTTAGTGATTCATCACTTACATATAACACCCAGTGCTCATCCCAACAAGTGTCCTCCCTAATGCCCCTTGCCCATTTAGCCCATCCCCCCACCCACAACCCCCTCCAGCATCCCTCAGTTTATTCTCCATATTTAAGAGTCTCTTATTTTTCTCCCCCTCCTGTTTTTATGTTATTTTTCCTTCCCTTGTGTTCATCTGTTGTGTTTCTTAAATTCCAAATTCCACTTGAGTAAAGTCATATGATATTTGTCTTCTCTAATTTTGCTTATTAGCATAATATACTCTAGTTCCATCCACGTTGTTGCAAACGGCAAGATTTCATTCTTTTTGATCTCTGAGTAATATCCCACTGTATGTATATACCACGTTTTCTTTATCCATTCATCAGTCAATGGACATTTAGGCTATTTCCATACTTTGGCTATTGTCGATAGTGCTGCTATAAACACTGGGGTGCTTGTGCCCCTTCAAAACAGCATAGCTGTATCCCTTAAATATCTAGTAGTGCAGTTGCTGGGTCGTAGGGTAGTTCTGTTTTTAATTTTTTGAGGAACCTACACACTGTTTTCCAGAATGGCTGCATCAGTTTGCATTCCCACCAGCAGTGCAAGAGGGTTCCTCTTTATCTACATCCTCGCCAACATCTGTTGTTGTCTGAGTTGTTAATGTTAACCATTCTGACCAGTGTGAGGGGGTATCTCAGTGTGGTTTTGATTTGTATTTCCTGGATGATGAGTGATGTTGAGCATTTTTTCATGTGTCGGCCATCTGGATGTCTTCTTTGGAGAAGTGTCTATTCATGTCTTTTGCCCATTTCTTCACTGGATTATTTGTGTTTTGGGTGTTGAGTTTGATACGTTCTTTATAGGTTTTGGATACTAACCCTTTATCTGATATGTCGTTTGCAAAAATCTTCTCCCATTCTGTCGGTTGCCATTTAGTTTTGCTGATTGTTTCCTTTGCTGTGCAGAAGCTTTTTATCTTGATGAGGTCCCAGTAGTTCATTTTTGCTTTTGTTTCCCTTGCCTCCGGAGACGTGTTGAGTAAGAAGTTGCTGCGGCCAAGGTCAAAGAGGTTTTTGCCTCCTTTCTCCTCTAGGGTTTTGATGGCTTCCTGTCTTACATTTAGGTCCTTCATCCACTTTGAGTTTATTTTTGTGTCTCGTGTAAGAAAGTGGTCCAGGTTCATTCTTCTGCATGTCGCTGTCCAGTTTTCCCAGCACCACTTGCTGAAGAGACTGTCTTTATTCCATTGGATATTCTTTCCTGCTTTGTCAAAGATGAGTTGGCCACATGTTTGTGGGTCCATTTCTGGGTTCTCTATTCTGTTCCATTGATCTGAATGTCTGTTTTTATGCCACTACCATACCGTGTTGTTGATTACAGCTTTGTAACACATCTTCAAGTCTGGGATTGTGATGCCTCCATCTTTGGTTTTCTTTTTCAGGATTGCTTTGGCTGTTCAGGGACTTTTCAGGTTCCATACAAATTTTAGGATTGTTTGTTCTAGGTTTGTGAAGAATGCTGGTGTTATTCTGATAGGGATTGAGACAATCTTTTTTTTTTTTTTTTTAATTTTTTTAAATGTGTATTCATTTCTGAGAGAGACAGACAGAGTGTGAGTAGGGAAGGGGCAGAAAGGGAGACAGAATCCGAAGCAGACTCCAGGCTCTGTGCTGACAGCTCATGGGGCTTGAACCCGTGAACCATGAGATCATGACCTGAGCCAAAGTTGGACATTTAAGCGACTGAGCCACCCAGGCGCCTCGAGACAGTCTCTTCTTCTTATTGGAGTTCTTAGTCTAAAGAGTTCATTTCCCTTTTTCTTTCTTTCTTTTTTTTTTTTTTAACGTTTATTTATTATTGAGAGAGAGAGACAGAGCATGAGCAGGGGAGGGGCAGAGAGAGGAGGAGACACAGAATCCGAAGCAGGCTCCAGAGCGGCTCCGAGCTGTCAGCACAGAGCCCATCGCGGGGCTCGAACCACAAAGTGCAAGATCATGACCTGAGCTGAAATCGGACGCTTAACTGACTGAGCCACCCAGCTGCCCCATTTCCCTTTTTCTTTTAGCCTTTATAGCTATACTTTGCATTTCTTTATTTAGAGGTTGCTCTGGAGATTACAATAAACACATGTAATCCTGCACAGTCTCTGTGGTGTGGCCGTGTTCTCACCTTCACAGGCACAATCACCAACTTTAACTTTGCCTCTGGCCCCACTCCTCACACCCCTTTATGTCATAGTTGGATGTGTTGTGTCTGTGGACCTCCTGGCCCCCACTAGCAGTGTTATGATGTTTTGCCTAGAACAGTCATCTGGAATAAAGCGTGTCAGCGCTGTGCTTGGAATCTCTATACTTTTTGATGTTTTCTTTGCATTTTTCTTATAGATTAGCCTACCATGGCAGACCAGAGACAGCGCTCACTCTCTACCTCTGGGGAATCACTCTACCATGTTCTGGGGCTGGACAAGAATGCAACCTCAGATGACATTAAAAAGTCCTATCGGTGAGAGGCCACACGCGGGGAGGACCTCGTACCTCGTGGGGTTTGACTTGCATTTACCGAAACCAGTGTTTGTCCCTGGCTGAGCTGACCCCGTGTCAAGCTGGCGATGGTTCCACCACACGTTGTAGCCTACAGCTCTCAACTGATATTTTCTCGGCAACAACAAAGTAACACTTTGTGGGTGATACAGACGGTCTGCCCTGGAGCAGCCAGGTCCAGAGGGAAGCAGGTCTGAGCCTGCTCCGTAGCCGGGGCTTTAGAATGCTCAATGATTTGCTCTTCTCCGCGCGGTGACGGTAGTCCCCTCCCTGTAGCGGTCCCAGTGGAACTTACACACAGCTGCACGGAGTAGGCCATAGGAGGCAAACCCCCCACGAGTCTGCACCCTCAGCTAGTTGTCTCTTGTGTTCCTCACGCGTGTGATTCGTGAGCACGGAAAGCAGGCCCATGTTGTGCTCCCCTCGCGTGCAGTCACTTCGTGGGGCACCTGAGCAGTTAGCCTGCTGGGACACTAGAGGTCGGCAGTGGGTTTGCCTTGGAGCTGTTGGAAGAGCCCTCCCTCCCCCACCCCCCTCGCAGGCTGTGCCTGCGGCCACTCCCTCAGGGTTAGCCTCACCCCAGGACCCTCTTCTCTGAGGCCGGGTCAGGGTCAGGGCCAGGGCCAGGGCCGGGCAGTTTGCAGAGATTTCTCCGGATCTGATAGTCTGGTACTCTGGAGAGGCGGAAAGTGCCGCGGTGATGCATGAATGTGTCCTCCACGGGGCCCTGTGATGGGTGTGTGTGAAATAAGGGACAAAGAAATGGTTTCGATTTGCAGAAAACTTGCCTTGAAATACCACCCTGACAAGAACCCCGATAACCCGGAGGCGGCAGACAAGTTCAAGGAGATCAACAACGCCCACGCCATCCTGACGGACGCCACAAAAAGAAACATCTACGACAAGTACGGGTCGCTGGGGCTCTACGTGGCCGAGCAGTTTGGAGAGGAGAACGTGAACACCTACTTTGTGCTCTCCAGCTGGTGGGCCAAGGTGAGCGGAATGGGCGGGGGGCGGGGGGTCCGGGCGCACACAGTCAGACCGTTCGGTCCAGGGGCTCTGCTCAGGGGCCCCGGTTCCCGGGTGTGGGGCAGCCTTTCTCCTCGTCCCGTGCGGACGTGGCCGGCTCGCTTGCCTGTGTGCAACGGGCCGAGAGCGCACAGAGCGAGCCCGACACCGAGCGGACGTTCTCTGACGAGTAAGTTCCTACAGAGACCGGCCTCGCAAGGGAGCTTTTCCAGCGCGTTTTGGACGCATGTTTTTGTCGTCGTGGGGGAGGACGTGTTTGAAATCTGACTTGAGAAACTTTTGACATTTTGTCCGGTGGTTCTGTTTTGAACGCTTGTCCTTTTCCTCACTTGACTCACAACCCGTGTCCCGTGAAGGCCCGAGGCTGTGACGGCCCCGGCCACCAGGCGCCATGGTGCTGGCCAGTCAGCCC
>NW_026057578.1:384855-419299 GCF_023721935.1 Panthera uncia | reverse complement strand
CGTAGGCTCCCTTTCCAGAAGCTTACAGAGCTCGGTCTCTCAGTGTCCCCGCTCCCCGGGCCGTGAAGGGCTGCGAAGGGCGTCTGGGCCTGACACGCCCCCCGGAGCGGCCTCCGGCTGGCCGCAGGGTGGGGGTCCCGGAGGCCGCGTGGCCGGGGTCCCGGAGGCCGCGTGGCCAGCGCCCCCTGTCGTCCACCCGCGCAGGCGCTGTTTGTCGTGTGCGGCCTCCTCACCTGCTGCTACTGCTGCTGCTGCCTCTGCTGCTGCTTCAACTGCTGCTGCGGGAGGTGCAAGCCCAGGGCGCCCGCGGGCGAGGACGCCGGCTTCTACGTGTCCCCCGAGGACCTGGAGGCACAGCTGCAGTCGGACGAGCGGGGTGAGTGGCCGCCGAGGGCCGCTGAGCGGGGCGGGGCGGGCCGGGCCGGGCCCTGAGCCGTGTCGACCTGTCTTGTCAAACAGGAGGGCACTGACACGGTGCCGGAGTGTTTGTGGTGGTCGCTGGGACTGTTGAGGTGTGAACGTGGACACTTGAGGTAAAAGCAGACGCAGAGGGCTGTCCCCACCCGCGATCTGAAGCGGCCGAAGTTCCACGGGACCCAGCAGGTGGGGAGGGACCGAGGGCTGGCGGTGACCTGAGGCGACGGAGGAAGGTTGCGTTGGGTGGAGGTGCGCAGGTAGCCTCTCCCCTCCGACCTGTGACCCTGGTGGAGCGGCCAGGCGACGGAGCTTTGTCACGAGGACGGTGTCGTTGGGGGTCACACGTGCGCTCGGGAGGCCCGGTGGCGAGGCTCCGCCCTCACACGATGAACACGCACGTGCTTGCTTTTCAGAGGCCGCAGACACGCCGATTGTCATCCAGCCAGCGTCCGCCACAGAGACCACCCAGCTCACGGCCGACTCCCACCCCAGCTACCACACCGACGGGTTCAACTAAGTTCCGGAGCCGCTGTGATAGAGGATAGCCCAGCACCCGGCCACTTCACCCTTAGAATCATGAACTGTAGCCGCAGAGATGGGGAGGGGGCTGCCCTGGCCACGGAGGAGGAGCAGCCGCCAGCCCGCCGGGGCCCTTCCCACCTCTGTGCCCGCCCGCCCGCCCGTCGCCCCCCAACACGTGAAGTGCGTCGCATGCAGTATTTAAAGCAGTGTAGCTACGGTCCTCTTCTGTTCTCTCCTTTTTTAATAGCATGTCTGGGGCCACGTTCCGTGTGTGTCTGTGTTGTGGGCGCGCCGCGGTGTGGCCACGTGAACCAGACGCCGAAGCAGTCTCGGGGCTCACGAGTGGCCGCACCGGCCGTGGCTGCTGCGTAGGGTCTCCCAGCCGGGCAGGCTGGGGCCGGAAGGGTGGCTCCTTCCCCTGTGTTGGTGGTGGCCAGAGGCGGGTTCTGGCCGGCGGCAGCTGTGAGGTCCAGTCCCTGTCCTGTGCTCGCCAGCCGTGTGGTCACAGCCAGAGCTCCTGGACGCGTTCGTTGCCTGGGAGGAGCTGGGCACGTCCTCCCTCCGCCCAGCGCTGGTGGCCTTTTCGTGCTGTGGGTTTGTGCGGGGCCGTTTGCCTTGGTGGCTTCGTGGCTGGGTTTTCCTTTGGGTGAGTTTGTCGTGGAACGTGTCGCGGGCTCTGCTGACCTCCGGATCGCGTTTTCTGCCCGGATGCGGCCCGGGACCCCGTGGCACGCGGTCCCTGGCCAGGCTGTGGGACGTGGTTCTTCCGCACTCCCACTCTTGTGCCCCGGCCACATTCCAGCCACCTGCCCTCCCCTCGGGTCACCCTCCACATTCCTTCAGGCCCGTCCGGGCCTCCCGGTGGGCTTTCTGGACCTGGAAGAACCACAGGTGGTGGTGGCGAGCCAGTTTGTCGTCAGAGGGGCTGACCGTCCAGGCCCAGGTTGCTGGCGGAGCAGGGCCGAGCGGCTCTGGGAAGCACAGTGGTGAGCGCAGCCCTCTTCTCTGCGCTTCCCAGAGCTCCTACCCTCCTTCCTTCGCCCGATCCCTTCCGCCGCCGTGGATGGGTCAGGCGGCGCTAGAGACATCAGGTTCCCAGAGGAGGCAGCACCTGGACCGAAGGTGCACCTGGTGCCCTTGGCTGGTGAGCCAGCAGCCGGACTGTGGGATCCTCCTCTCACCGCTGTGTTGAGCAGCACCTTTTGTGGAGCTGGAAGTCAGTCTTGTCTGTGCCCCAGAACTTGTGGGTGACGCCCCTGCCGCGGGGACTGAGGAGACGTGGGTTATGATGTGCCCGTGCCGGCCCAGAGTTGAGAGTTGCCCCACACCCCCAGCAGCACCAGAGGTGCCGTGGCTCCCTGCTGGGCCTGCACTGGCCGGTGGAGACCTGCGGGGCCCACGTGGGCTTGGCTGCTGCGGAATGCGTCCTGGATCTGCAGTGAAGGACGAGGACGCCGCCGGCTCAGCCGGCTCAGACGTCCCGGGTCGCGCTCCTGACGCCTGCCGCCTCCGCCCGCCCGCCCGCCCGCCCGCGGGGCCCTCGCTTGTCTGCCACCCAGGGCCTCGAGGAGAGCAGGTTCTTGTTGTTGGCCAGGAAGTGGCTGGAGGGATAGCAGTGTGAGGACAGAAAGCGGAGAGCAGCCGTGTGAGGGCGGAGCCAGTACCAGGCCCCTGGGCAGGTGTTTGATCCCACTTTGTTGTTTTTTGTCCATTAAAATGATTGTGAAGACGTCCAACGAGAGAGAAAGTATGCACTGTGATTTTAAATTAGAAATAATTCGCTAAAATCTGACCTCCATTGCCGGCTCTGGGACCAGGGAGGAGGTAAGACCACAGAGCTGTTCTCTGCCAGTCCCAACGCGGCAGCGAGAGGGAGCCTGAGAGGCAGACTGTGGTCGGCCTTTGTGACGTTCTGGAAATACCTTTGGGAGTTGTTTTTCCCCCAGAATGGCCAAGAACTAACTTCAAAGCCTGGACTTAAGGTAGAAAGCCTCCCCCTCTGCTGCTGGGACCTGCAGGGGACCATGCACCTCTGTGCTCAAAAAACCCCGGGGCCACTGCATGCGTCTGGGGAGCCCCTCGCCAAGTGTCCTCCAGCCACAGGACGGGACGCTGTCCTGGGGGCCGGGGGGGGCGGGTGGGTGTTGCAAGAGGGGCCGGGCAGGAAGTTTGTCCGACCAGTCCTTTGAAGAATGTGTGTAGTTGAAGTGAATCGTGGCAGTGGGGACGGTGCCGATTGCCCAGGGGCCTGGGATTCTCCCTGCCTGGCCCTGACTTGGCGATTCTGAATGAGAGCCCCCCGGCTGTGCTCACTGTCAGCCCTGGGCGTGTTCCCTTTTTCTGGAGTGTTCTGTGTGTTTCCCTGCTGTGCACTTGCTGAGTCTGGAGGGGCACCCTGTTCACTGGCCACATGGGGGCGACTGTCTGCCTGCTGCGCAGCTGTGAGAGCTCCTGGCTCTAGGACACCCCCCCCCCCCCCCCCCCTCCCCTCCCCGTGGGGGGGGGCCCCCCCCATCCCCCTCTCCCCTCCCCCTCCCTCTTCCCTCCCTACAACCCCCGTGCCGTCCCCTTCCCCCCCACCGCCCGCTTCCCGCCTCCACTTACCTCCCCTGCTTCCCTCCCCCACACACCCACCCCCCTCGAGCCAAGGCCATGTGTGGCCAGAGCGCGCCGGGCCAGTGCGGGCTGGAGCCCGTCCTGTTCCACAAAGCGCAGGGCTTGCCCAGATGCCCTCAGGGGCCTGGCAGCAGCGACCGCTTCAGGATGGCAGGAAACACGCAGGAGACTCGCGGGGCGTCTGATGGTGGCTGCTGGTGTTTGTGTTCTGTTCCTGCCCCGTGATGTGGTCGTCTTTCCTTTCTCTTGTCTTCCTTTGGCTTTGTTCTGTTTTCAAACTGCTTTAGATAGGACCACTCGGCGTGTGAGCTTTCCTAGTTCCCTGGTCAGTCGGCGTGGTTTGGCACCCATGGGGACCCACTGGAGAAGCCAGAGTGTGCTGGGGTTAGAGCAGGTGGCGTTTCCACACCCTTGACCACCAGGCGTGGCCACGAGGCTCCTGCTCCAGGAAAGGCCTGTTCCCACGAGTTCTGATGGCAGGGGGGGCCGTCGGGTGAGCTCCTGCTGGAGGAGTGCCCGCTGGCCATCTGGGAGACGCTGGGGTGACACCACCGGCAGGTGGGGTGGGCGCCTGCACGCGGGCTCCCACCGGGGGGGTGGGGCCCTGCCCGGCCTCCCCCGGCTCTCGGCAGATCCCACCAGAGGGACGGACGTGAGGGTGTGGGTGTGGGAGGAGCGACCTCATTCCTTTCTCAACACGCTGATCTGTGAGCCCGTGTGACACAGGACCGCCCTGTTTGTTTTTGTTACTTTGGTTGTGAACCCTCCTGTGGAATTGGCGAAAGCTACGTTTTTACTGTCCTTACGAGCACGGCTGGCGTCGTCTGTGCTGTAGGGGTGGGCAGTGGGGGTGTGTGTGTGTGTGTGTGTACATATGTGAATATGTATATATCCCGCGGCAGGCGTGACTGCTGCTGTCCAGCGGCAACAAGTACAATAAAAGCTGGCCCCAAAACGGCCTTGGGTTTCCTGGTGAGTTGGGTCAAGAGCAGGGTCTTGGAGGCAGGTAGGCTCCTTCGCCGGGTGCGCAGAAGTGAACACCGACCCGCTTGTGTCCCTAGGGTTTGTGTGAACGGCCAGGTAGGGTGCCAGGGCTACCGTGGTGGACCGTCCCCCAGTGCCACCCCCATCTCTGGGGGCCCACCCTTCGTGCTCACCTGACACTCCAGTGAGTGACCCTTTGGGACCTCCAGGTGGCTGGAAATCTTCCCTCCCTCGAAACATTAAAACCAGTTTTCTAAGCGTAGGATACAGCCCGTGACAAATGCATTCTAGAGGGGATGCTGTCTCCTGCCCACAGGTCTGCTTTGGGAGGGGTCCACTGGGAAGGAGCAGGGGCCACACAGGGCCACCCTCCAGGAAGGGGCTGGGCTCAGGGTCCACAGGCAGTACCTTTCGCAGATTTTGTTTCCCTAGGAAATGGGACAATGTTTCAGGCTAAGAGAGGGAAGGCAGTTCACTCTGGAATAGACACGTGTATATATACATTGTTTTTAAATACTAAATACAAATGCATGGAAACAGCCGTCCATGCGCCGGTTTGTCCTGTTGCTGGAACCCACAGAGGTGGGCAGGTGCCCCTGACCCCGGCTCCCACGTGCACCCTTGAGGGCCAGGCTGGAGGGTTAGGATGGGTCCCGTGATGATCTCCATTTCGTATGTCTGAATGTTGACCTTAAAATAAAGATAACTGTTGTAAAATAAATGTTTTCACCGCAAAGCAGGCGTGTGTTTTATTTAAGGATCCCTGCGGCATCCTCTTTTGGGGGGGTCTTGCACCGGGGGGCAGGGACCTCACTCCCACCTGCCTGGCCCACGTGTGGACAGAAGCCCCTCCTTGGTTCTGTTTTTCACCTCCATTTTCTAAATACCACAAATAGGGTGAAGAGAGGGTCCCGTAAGCCCAGGGCGGCTTGGACTGTGGCTTCTGCGGCCCTCCTGGGACATGTCCCAGCAAGCCGCTGGCCGAGAGCCCGTGCTTCCACTGTCCCCTCACTCCCACCTGGCTGACTTGGTAACTCCTACCGCCTCAGCCTGGAACCGCCCCTGTCCCCCACACAGACGGCAGATCACAGAACGGCCTGGCAGGACGGGGTGGGCTGCAGGAGTCCAGAACAGCATGCCGGGCCTGGGCCCGAACCCTCAGCGGGTAGCACAAGGTAGGCAAAGGGTGACTCTGGGGGCACCTGGGGCAGGCTGGCCACCCCCCGCTGTCCCCAGGGCCTGTGCTGTGTCCCCCCTCACCCCCGGTTCCGGCCAGGTCACCCCAGTGCCCGTCCACCCAGGGCATCAACGTGGAGTGCACTCGGGTCCTCGTGCCTGGACGCTGCTGTGCCTCCCTCCTGGGTCGTGTCTGAGCCAGTGGTGACCCGGCACTGCATCCTGGTGTCTCCTCAGCAAGGCCACCCTCCACCCCAACCCCCATCTGGTCCTCCAGCCGTCACGGCTCCACGGGGTTCAGAGTTTCACCCCCACACACACCACACCGCCTTGGTGGCAGACAGACAAGAACAGCGTGTGGCCCGGGCCCCGTCAGGCACCCCTGGACTGTGTGCAGGTCGCAGCATGGGGTTTCCGGCCCCACTCCAACTACTACTGTGCCTCTCTTTCCTCATCTCGGAGATTGAGGTCTCTGCCTCAGGGCACGTGTGTCCCTGGGGGGTTCGTGTCCGGCCCACACAGTGGGGCGGGTGGCCCAGGGGCCTTGGCTTTAGGTGGGAGAGGCCACCCTGAGCCAGGAGGCCCGTGGGTGTGACCACCCAGTCCCGGCCACAAGTGTCCCCTTCCATACCCTTCCAGTGACTGTCCCTCACACCTGGGACCCCCCCCCCCTTGGGTCAGGGTACTGGGTCGTCTGTTCCCTTGGTCTTAGAGCAAGGCAGAAATACTAGGAAAAAAATTAAGCAGCATAGAAATGCTAAAAGTAATTTAACAAACACCTTGAAACAGACCCTCCTTCTGGACATAAATTTGAAGCCGTTTGATTTAGATTTTCCATAAAAGGAAAGCTGACGGTGAAGCCCTGTACCTCGCTCCCCAGCCCCGCGTCCCCCTTCCAGCCGTGGCCACCAGAATTTCAGTCTACTTCTGCCTGTGGTTCTAACCCTGCCCACTGATGTCAGCAGCCATAAAGCCTATTTCATTCATGATTTTATCGACCTCTCAAATTTTGCCTCAACTGTAGCATGCTGTTCTCAGCATGCGTCTTCCTTCAGTGCAGGTGTTTTGAAAACTCCATCGTGGCTCCACGTAGGTTTGGTTTGTTTGCTTCAGCTGCTGTATGGCCTGCATCCTAGAACTAACCACAAGTGGTCGACGGCCTTGCTAGCTGAGGACGTGGCTTTTCGGTTTTTCGCTGCTGACCGAAGCCGGGCTGCCGGGAGCAGGTGCACGCACGGCCAGCGGGCCGTGGCTGGGCACCCATCCGGAAGCCCGTGGACTGCGCCGGTCACCGTCACCACTAGAAGCGGGGAAGAAGCGGGAGGGGGCGACCGGGAAGTGGCGGGACGTGGCCCCCCGCGGCGGGGGCAGGGGTCTGGGGACCCGGGGCGCCGAGGGCCAGGCCGGGATGGGGGGGGGGGGGGGGGGGCCCCCCCCCCCCCCAGGAAGACCGCGGCAGCGACTCCGCGAGAGCAGCTCGAGCGGCCACGGGCCGCGGGCAGGACACGGGGGAACCGGGGCGTCCGGGTCTGGAGGGGTCCCCGGCGCGGCCCCACCCGGCGAGCGCACGGCCGCTCGCAGCCCCGGACGCCGGGCTCTCTCCTGCCGCAGAGGGACCCCCGCTCCTACCGTTTCTCCGCGGACTCCGCTCACCGGCCCCCCCCCACCCCAGCCCCTCTCCTTCCGGGTGCGCGGTGCCGCGCGGGCCGGCTCCCCACGCTCGCTCGGCGGCTCCGCTGGCGCCGGGGCCCGGGGGCGCAGCGGGGGCGCGGGAGGCTCGGAGGGGGCGGGGGCAGCGCTAGCCCCACCCCCGCCACGTGACGGCGGGCCAATCCTCGGCCCCCTGGAGGCCGGTCGGTGACCAGAGAGATGAGCCTGAGGACCCGCGCCGGGAGCCAGGCCCACACCCACCGGCGCGCCGACCCCGGGCGTGTCGCCGCTGAGGCCGATACCGCTCCCAGCTCAGCCCCTCCTCTGGCCCCGTCCTGTGGCGGTCAAAGAGGTGGGTCCTCGTGAACCCCATGTGCGAATCACCCCATTCTTGCCCTTCTACCCGAGGCCAGCTAAAAACCCACCCGCTAACCCCCGCCGGGCCCCTTCGCGCCTCTGAATCTGCCGCTCCCTCCCGTCCTGCTCAGAGCAAACCCACGGCTCCGGGCTGCGGAGCCCGAGCGAGCCCGGCCAGGAATCCGGGCACCTTGCGGTTCGGTGGGGGGCGGGGCGGGGCGGGGGGGGGGGCAGCTGAGGCCCCGTGAGGGGTGGAGTCTTGCCCCAGGCCCGTAGCAGCCCCCAGACTCCACTGCTGACAACCTGGCTGACTTGCCCGACTGAGCGTGCCCACCAGATGTGCCTAATGCCGGTCTGGGGCTCCCCAAGCTTCCCTTCCGGCCAGGCCCCGGGGGCATCGCTCCTCGCCTTGTGGCAGCCGCTGCTGGCAAAGGGGTGGCACCTCACGGGCTGACGAACCTGAGATGGACCCCGGAGACACCATTCTCAGGTTGGACAGTCCTGGAGGCACCGCCCGGGGGCAGCTGGTGAAGGACACCCACCATGTCATGGGAGCGTCTGGACCAGCGTGGGATGGGCTCCCGGCTGTAGCCCGGTCTTCCCAGCTCTCCTCAACTTCTCCCCCAGGCACCTGCCCCCCCCACCCCCACCCCTCAGCTTCTGCTGGGCCCGGAGGAGCCCAGATGCCCGGAAAGGCAGCATGAGGGCCACCGGAGAGTGTCCTGGGGATGGGCTCATCCATCCCTGGAGGGCCTCACCCACGCCTTCTGCCCCAACTGGAACCCCCCGATGTGCCCAGAAGCTGTGTTGATTGTGGTTCCCAGAAAAGTCTTGGACCTTGGATTCTGGTCCTATCTCTGGGACTAAGAGGCCCCAAGGCCCAGAGGAATTGTCCCCTCCTTTCTCTGGCAGCCTGAAGACCCTCCCCCAGCGCCATGTGCAAGGTGACCTACTTCTACTCCCTGCCCCCAACAGGACCCAGCAGGAGATGGGCTCAAGAACACCCCCCCCCCCAAGCCCATGGCCTAGCTTCCCCAAGTTGCCTTGGACGAAGGGACCACAGCCTGAGGGGGCAGGTCCTCTGGTTCAGGCTTCCCGTCTCCCGATTCTGCCCTAGGCCCCCACTGACCCTCAAGAAGCGGGAGGAACTCGTCCTCCCCCAGGGGCTGGCTGAGTTGGGCAGGGGCAACGGGGCCCTTTCCTTCCAGCTGCGTTGTGCACACGCACACGTGCCTGTGGATTTGCTGTGTGCTGATGTGTGTGCGTGGTGTTGATACGTGGGTGTACGTGTGTGGGTTTGAGTTATTCTCTGGGAGCTGGTCAGCCCCTAGCTGGACTCTGGGGGGCCCTCCGAGGAATAACCTAGCCTCTGCCTGGACCCGCATTAACGGTTTGCCCTATTTCTGTTCTGGAAAGACCCGGTGTGACCGAATGGCACGTTCTCAGCCTCACCGCCCCAGGGTACCTCCTAAGCAGGGCCAGGCCAGGTTCCAGCACACAGCACAAGGATGTTAGAATGGGTGAGCGGGGGCCCCAGAACATGGGGAGAGGGGTCTACTCACCAGCTTGGGCAGAAGCCCCTCCTGCTGACCTCTGGGCCCCATGCCCGTGCTCTGTCCCTGGTGCCTGGCCACCCCTCGGACAGCCTCCTGCCTTTATCTGCCTGCCCTTGGCCTGGCCCCCACCCAGTGACTTCCTGTCCACGCCCCCACAAGCTTTTCCATGACATGGTCTTTGGGGGGGGGGGGGGGGGGGGGGGGGGAACCAAGGAGATCAGGAAGGCAGGAAAGCGGCAAGAGCCAGCCCTGGAAGAAAGAGGGGGAGGAAGGCTGGGGGTGCCTGGCAGCCCACCCCCAGCAGCCCAAGCATCTGCGTCCCACACACCCACACCCAGGCCGGCCTGCCACAGACCCACCGTCTGGAGGGGAGCGAGAGAAGCCCACGCACCCTCGAGCCCGGCGGCAACGAAGGCAGGGCCGGAGGTGGGTTTCTGGCCCCACACAGCACGGCCGGCCGCTGAGGCCCCGCCATCTCTGCTGCAACTTGGGGCTCTTGTCAGTGGCTGGGATCCACTCGTCACTCCCTCCTACCGCCGCCCACATGCTGATTTCCGCCCCGCTCCCCGATACTACGAACACATGGTGGGGGTGGGAGGCGGCTGCGGAGGCTGTCTCTTGAGACCCAGAGCCCCAGGTCCAGGCGGCCACCCAGGGGCCCGTCTAGCAGAGCCAGGAGCTGTGCCCTCCTAAATCCGGCACTGAGCCCGGATCGCCGGGAAAGCCCAGCGCGAGACCGGGGGTGCCTGTTGTGTTGTGGAGAAGGCCAGGCCCCTGGACTCTTCCTCTCCGTGGTGGCTCTCTGCACCTCGGTCCCAGGCAGGGCAGCACTCAGGTGCCCCTCACCCATCAGTCACGGCTTCGTTTCCCTGAACTTTATTTTATAAAACGTACAGAGTGAGTTGCAGCGGTAACGTCTTTCTTTAAACTGAAATAAGTTACGACATCTCCGTAAGCAAGGCCACGCGAGGCGGGAAGAGGCTGGGTGGGGGCGAGGGCAGGAGGGCTCAGGCTCGCTCAGGCTCGCTCAGGCTCGCTCGTGGAGGCCACTCTTCCTCATCACTGCCGTCAGGAACAGCGTCGGTCCCGAAGTAGCGGTCACCGAAGTTCCCTGGGGAAGGAAGCAGGCCCTCGTGGCGGGGATTCCAGCCGCCAGCCCCCCCCCCCCCCCCCCAGCCCCGCTGACCGGCCCTGCGCCGCCTCACCGATGCCAGGGATGATGCGGAAGAGGTCATTGACGCGCTTGTCCACAGCTGTGGTGAGGATCCTCACTTGCGGGAAAGCATACGCCACCGAGTGAACACCCATCTCCGCCATGAGCAGCGACAGCAAGAAGATCTTGTCCTCCGGCACGTCGTGGTCCTGCACGGTACGGGGCCGGTGAATTCCAAGCCAGCCCTGCGGCCGGCGGCCCCCTCCAACCCACTCACCAAGAGCACCCGCACGGCCATCATGGCTGCAGCGCCCGTGGACACGGTGCAGTCCATCAGGATGACATGGTCGTCACTAATGTCCTTGGGCAGCCGCAGGTAGTGGAGCTGCGAGGAGCCGGAGTCGGAGCCGGAGTCAGAGCCGGCACAAAGCCAGGGCTGCCCTCCGGACTCTCCCCGCCCCGGATTACCACCGCCCCCCCCCCCCCCCCCCCCCCGGCCCCCTGCGCCCCTTGGCCCCTGCCCTGCCCTCCAGGCTCCTTCCGGCCCCGCACCTCGGGCTCCCCAGTGAGCTGGTTGGTCTGGATGAGGATAGTGCCTATGCGCACGTCTTTGCACACGGCCCGCAGCGCGGGCTCCATCGTCTCACCGGCCCGCAGGATGGACACGCCAGTGATCTGGGGGCCCGGGGGTGGGGGGCGTTGAGCTGGCCGGACCTCCCGCCTCGCCTCCCCGGCTGCCCCAGTCTCGCCCCCCCCCCCCCCCCCCCGCCCTCCACACCCCCCCCCCCCGGCTGCGGCCCCGCCGGTACCTGCTTCCCCGCATAGCACTTGCCCGCGTAGTCCTGCCCCTGCGGGGTCTGCACGACGCAGTCCTGCGCACAGAGGGGGTGGGGGCGCTCGTGAGCACGAGGGGCCGCCCACATCCCGCTCCCCCGCCCCCCCCCCACCCCCGCCGGTCCCCACCCCGCCCCGCACCTGGAAGGGCAGGAAGGAGAGCGCATGCTCAATGAGCAGCCGCATCAACCGCTTGGAGTAGAAGATGAATTCGTCACGGCTGGTCTCCTTGTCCCTGTGGGCCGGTGGCGTTAAGCAAAGGGGTGGGCCGCCAGGGGCCACCTCGTCCTACAGAAGGGCTCTCACCTGATGATGGTGTGCATGCCTCGCACCTGCGGCGTGCTCTCGAGGACACTCAGCGTCTGAGGCAGAGGGTGGCACTGGTGCGCCGAGGCCAGTGCGGCCCTGGAAACACAAGCCAATTGGGGGACTCAAGAAGGGGTGTCTCCTCCTGGCGCCCCATCCTCCCGCTCCGACACTGTGTGTGGGGCAGATGTGAGGGGGACAGTGGGGCGTGCAGAGTGGGGGCCGCCGCCTCCCTGTGGCCGACCTGGAGGGAGGGCCCCACCCCCGGGATACGCCCGCCAGGCGAAGGCAGAGCAGCTGACCTTCAGGTGGGAAAGCGAGGGGCTACGGTGTCAGCCTCCCCTCCCAGCCCCAGTCCCCTCCGGGCCTTGCTCGGGAGAAAGCGAAAGGGGACCAGGCAGCGGGAGGGAGAAGGAGTCTCAGCCCCCAGGAAGGGCGACTGGTCCCCAACCCCAGAACATGTCTCTCTGGGCAACAACTGAGCTTCAGGGCCAAACTTCACCCTGACCCTTCCCTCCAGGTGATGCACCACCCTCTCAGAAGACAGGAGCAAATCTAGCTCAGGGCCACCCCTGCTGCACCAGGCCTGGAGCGGGGAGAGGAGGGGGGGAAGGGGGGAACAGAGGGGGTGGGGCAGGACGGAGCAGAGGGGGCGGGGCAGAGGGCAGAGTTGGGGGAGGGCGGAGCAGAGCAGAGGGGGCGGAGCAGAGGGCAGAGCTGGGGGAGGGCGGGGCAGAGGGGAGGGGGCGGGGCAGAGCCGGGGGAGGGCGGAGCAGGGGCGGGGACAGCAGCCCCCCTCCCCCAGCAGCGCACAGCACAGCAGCAGCACAACCAGAGCGCACTCTGTCCTCACATATCCCAGCGCAGCTTCCTCTGCTCGCCAGGTGAAGAGTACGTTCGGGGAGGGAACAGGGCAGGAAACCCAAGGGTTTACAAAGAGGAAAAGAACAAAGAGAAAAAGAGCATTTAGCAAGGGAGCGCGGGCAGCCCCTGCAGCCTCCGGCTAGATGGCCTGAGAGAGAGAGGCAGGTGGCGGGCGACTGGGGGACCCCTGGAGGCTTTGCTCTGCGAGGCACGGCCCCCGCCCAGAGGCCTGCCTGCCTGCCTGTCCCCGCCGACCGCCCACCAGCAACACTTCCTGGGGCTGACAGAGGCAAGCGGCCACCAGCCACCACTTCCGTGGCTGGCCAGAGAAGGGGAACTGGCCGGCAGCAGCATTTGGGTGTTTTCTCAAGTCTGAAACCCCAGGAACTGTATTCTCACAACAGAGGCTTCCAGAGGGCCTGACAGGACAATCCCTGCAGGTGCCCTGGTCTGGAGGAGAGCCAAGCAGTGATTCAAGCGAGGGCAGGACACTGGAGGGGCCAGTGACTGGCCCTGGAGGCATTCCCAACGCAGCAGCTGGGGCTCCCAGTTGTGAACCGGGGGCTCTCCTGGTGCTTCCCGATCCCACAGAAAGCCTGGGCTAAAGGCAGGTCATTCATTCATTCATTCATTCATTCATGCTGAGCACTGTGTGGGGTAGGTGCTTCCTCTGCTCCCTTGGGGCCCTGGTGCATTCAGAGCTCCTGGCTCTCTCTCTCTCCAGGGCCAGATGGGCAGGGGGCCAGGGGGCTGAGGCCTCACCACCATCTGTGGGAATCCAGACCGGACCCTCAGATCAGGCAAAGGAGGTATAAACCCAGGCCCTCCCTCTAGCTTCTGAGGGGCAGGCCTGTAGCCACTGACCTGGGGGGCACCCAACAGGGCTGGCTCAGCACAGCTGTGCCCTCTGGCGTCAGACCCCATGCAACCAGCCCCATGCTAGGGAGAGGCCTCCAGAGAGGTCTGACCAGGGCAGAGTCAGGGCTCTGTGTGACCTTGGGCGAGTTCCTTAACATCTCTGTGCCTTAGTTTCCTCATCTGCCAACAAGGACAGGCAAAAGCAGTGTGGGGGCCACCACACTGTCCCTTCCGTGCCTGGGGCAGGGCTGCCCAAGGGTGGGCATGACAGGAGAGGACCCTCCCGCCTGCCCAGGTGACAACCCAAATTCTGAGCTGCCTGTGGATGTTGGAAATGCCTCCGTCTGTGCAGACAGGTGTAGGAAGTCTTACCTGACACTGAGCTCACGCTGCGGCAGCAACACAGGGAGACACAAGGGAATGGGGTGGCACGTCAGTGATGGTAGCGCTGCTCACCTCGCAGTCACCGGACAGCACAGCCCCTCGCCACCGTGCACCCTGGCCAGCTGGGCCACCCCCACCCAGGAACGGACCTGCCACAGCCCCACCAACGGATCATCCGAGGCAGCTGCCAACCATGGGAGGGAACCAGCTGTTACGGCCTGTGACCTGGGCACCCTCTGGACTGGGCAGTAAGAGCCAGGACTCCTGGGGCTCTGTTCCTCATTCCTCAGGCTTCCAGCACCCCATTACGGAGCCTGCCCAGAGCGGTGGGCAGTGCCCTTAGCCAGCCCGGCGCATGTAACTTCAGGTTGGGGCACCCCTCCTGGAGTGTTCGGGACACAGCACCCAGCACTGACACCCAACGGTCCCTGGAAGCTTTGGGAAGAACAGGAGTGCACCCTTCCACTCAAGACCCAGCTCAGGCCGGAAACACCAGAAGGCACCTGTACACTCCACGCTTCCTCAGGGAACCCAGCTGCCTCTGGCCAGCACAAAGGGCCGGGGGCTGGTGGGCAGCAAGGCTGACCGAGCAGGCCTGGGACACTGGAGGGCCAGAACGTGGCAGGGGACAGTAAATACACAGGGGCTGCAGAGCAGGTGGCTGTGGATGGTGGCTGCAGGGAGGCAGGGAGTGGGGCCGGGCGGGCTGCAGGTAGCTGGGAACCTGGCCCAGCTGACTCACCTCCTCCAGCTGGCTGTGCATGTGCTGCACGATCAAGTCGATGGCCACTGTGTTCCCGCTCCCTGGGACGGGACAGGACAGGTCAGGAGGGTGACACGGGCAACCAAGGCCTCCTCTGCCCACATCCCCAGGGCAGGTGGGTCTGCAGGCTCACCCCAGGGCACCACGATGTCTGCCACACGCATGGTGGGCTGGATGTACTGGTCGAAGGCAGGTTTGACGAACTTGTTGTACTGCTTGATGACGCCCTCAATGTCTCGGCCTCGCTCGCTGATGTCCCGGCGCAGCCGTCGCACAAGGCGGATGTCAGAGTCTGTGTCCACAAAGATCTTCATGTCCAGGAGCTGGATGGGGAGAGCCGGCTGCTGAGCGGGGCGTGCCACCGGCAGAGCCAGTGTGGGCGACATCGGGACCAGTTCCTGCAAAGATCTCTGGGCTGTGCGCCGACCTTGGGGCACCTTGAGGGTCTGGCTGGTACCTCTGGCTGGCAGTGTGCGTGGCTGTGGGGGCACGTACACGTTGCGCGGGGGCGCTGTCCACCAAGGGCTTCAGCCAAAGGCCACTGGATGGGTACTGGTTCCTGAGGCAGGTGGGGCCGGCACCACGACCGTGGGTCGTCCGCTATCTACATGCCCTCACACACACCAGGGGACTGGGGACTTGTTCCCTCCCCACCACATCCCCCACCATGGTTCTTGGGCTTGGTGAGTTCAGGTCTGGCCTAGAATGGGCGGATGTGGGGCTGGGCACTGCTGTACGGTGGGCAGCGGAGTTCCCTGAGCCTCAACCCAAACTCGCTGGCCTCAGAACTACAAGGAACCAGGAGCACAGCACAGCTGGCTGTGAGCACAGGCCTCCCCCGATGGGCCTCAGCAGGGGCAGGAGAGGGAGCCCCGCACAGCATGGCCTGGCGGGATGGATGCGGCTGTGCACGCCTGCCAGGGGTCAGGGGTGCACCACGCAGACGGCACAGACACAAGGGCCCGCCTCCATCCCAGGCAAGAGCACGCACGTGCACACACGCAAACCTGCACCCACCACCCCAAGGTCACTCTGACCTCAGTGCCTGCATGAGCCCCAAAGAACAGCAAAGGAAACACAGACATGAAGAGGGTGAGTAAGGATCAGAAGAGAAAGAAAACACAGTAGAGGCCCCGGCCCAGGGCTTGCACCCCCACCTGGAAGGGAGCCCCTCCTCAGGCTGCCTCCCCCACCAAGGGCATTTCCAGTCTCTCTGTGGGAGTGGCGGGTCTGCTTGACCCAACGTCCCGACTGGCTCCCCACAGAGTAGCCATTCCTCACCCAACACCCAGTGACTGTACCACAAGGACGGGACAGGTGGCCATGCACCTGTCAGAGCCAGTGGCTTGGCCTGCTTGGAGGAGGCAGGTTTGAGGTTAGAACCAGGGGGGGGCAGAGAGCTGAGCCGGGGTGGGCGTCCCCGGCCGTCAGCCTCGAGCCCCACTCTCACCTCCAGCAGTGTCTTGTCAGCAAAGGCCATGATGCCCTCGAAGATGATGACGTTTGCACCATAGAGCGTTTTCTGCAAAGGAATCGTGCAGTGGTTCACCCTCTGTGCCCACCATGCTCCCAGGAGGATAGGCACAGGCCGAGCCCGGCGGGCCTACCCAGTCTTTCTTCCGGCTGTGGGTGGTGAAGTCGTACACGGGAACCTTGACACTCTTGCCCTGCTTCAGCTTCTTGAGGGTGGACACAATGAGGTCAAAGTCAAAGGCGTCTGGATGGTCAAAGTTGAAGTTGTTGCGGGCAGCCTGCTCCTGTTGCTGCGTGGTGAGCACCTGTAGGGGGAGGAGGCAGGGGCTCTGTGCACCCCTCCCCACCATGCCCGGGGCCGGGGCGGGGGCTCCAGGCCCCTCTGAGGACATGGCCTGCATGTGCGGGAGTGCTCCTCACCTTGTAGAAGGAGTCCATGGACAGCAAGACCACCCAGGGCACGTCCAGGGCCTCGATGATCATCCTGGCCACAGTTGTCTTCCCGGAGGCGCTGCCGCCTCCCAGGCCTGCGGGAAGGGGCAGAGTGACCCTGAGCAAGGGCCGCCCAGCCATCCTCCCAGATGGGTTCCCTGACACAACTGAGGGGCACGAGGCTGCTGACATCAGTGGAGCTGCTGCTCAGGTGCTCGATGACAGGTCCTGCCTGACCTCCCCCTCCCGCCGCGGGCCTTGCTCACCGATGGCGAAGGCCTCCTTGGACTGCGTGCCATGCTCGTTGTACCAGGGCGGCCGCCCGGCTGTGTAGATGGTGCGCTTGCTGGTGCGCAGCAGGGGCGGCTCAGACTTGCACTGGCTGGTGGTGCGCTTCCGGGGCGAGCGCCTGGTGCCCACAGCCGGGAGGAGCCTGTCCAAGGACTCCGCATTGCTGCTGCAGAGAAGGAGTACACGCTCGCCTCTGCCGTCCTGTGTCGGGCCTGGCGTGGCCGCCGTGGGGCGCAGCCCCCCGTGCAGGCACACGGGCACGGCGCGGCGGGGGGCAGACTCAATTGGGGCATACACAAAAAACCACCCGCAGCCCATCCACAGGGCTCTGGGCCTCGGACCGCCACTGCCCACACAAGTTCAGAGGGACAGCAAACACAGGGCAATGAGGACTGCCACCTTGGGCCTGGCTCCTCTTTCCTCGTAGGCTGGGCACCAGCTGGCTCCATAGGGCCCCTGTCCTTTCAGGAGATGAGAGGGGCACACCAATGGCAGTCAAGACCCCGTGAAGGACTATGTTTCCTCCCAGGACACTCTCTGGGCAGTCCTCTTGTTTTATATGATCTGATCCCTGCCACCCCGTAGGGTACACAGGGAGAGGGGCTCCGGAGAAGGAAGCCGCTGATGGGAAAGCTGGGCAGGGCGGCAGAGTGGATGGCTGCAGGAGGAAGGCCCTGCACTGGGAGGCCTACAGGGAAGCCCTTGCTTCTTGCCCTCCAGCACGCTGCAAACTTCGGGCAGAAGGCAGCGGCCTCCAGGGGCTACGAGCTGGAAAACTCAATCCAGGGAAGGCACGGACGGCATCTGTGTTCTGTCCTGCCCATGCTGTACCCCTAGTGCCGAAGGGACATGCTGATGTCTCTGTCATTTCAGAAGGGGTACGGTGTGACTGCTGGCCCAAGGCCTCAAATCCCAAGAGCGGCAGCTCCAGGGACATTCAATTTGGCTGAGTGGCCCAGCTGGGAGGCAGTGTCTGCCTGATGCCTGCTCAGAGTCTGTGCTGAGAGGACTGGACACAAAAGCCTGGTGTAAAGATGGCTGCAAGGCCAGGACAAGCCCAGGGAGAAGGCATTTCTGGCCACCACATAAGAGAGAGACTGGGCTGGCCAAAGCATCACCTTGCTGACCTGCTCCCGAGGCTTCAAGGCAGGTCATGGCCCAGCACAACTACTGACAATCTGGGCAGAGCCCCCGGCGGGTGGGAAGACAGGGCAGGGAACCATGTGACGTGCTGGGCAAGTCGGTCCCTGCGGAATGCTTTCTGCAGCACTGCCTGTCCACCCCTGGTCCAGGATCCTGGTGATGAGTGCTGCTCACAGTACTAGCAGGAGAGCCGGGGATGAACAGAGACAGGGAAGGCGTCGTGGAAGTATGGCTAGGTGAGAAAGTCCAGTGCCATGAGACACGAACTCATGTATATATTTACATAAAACCGCCCGCCTGCACACGCCTTCATTTAAGGGTGCGTGAACAAAATGGGGCGCATAGAGAGGGCTACGGTCTGTGAAGTCTGCTGCCACCCCTACAGCCAGCAGTGCCGGGCCGCGGGGTGCCTGGAACCGGGCCGCAGACCCATGCCCCGGCAAGGGTGCTGCCAGCTCACCCAGGCCCGTGACAGTGCCTTCCTGCCTCTGGAACAGCCTGCAAGAGCCGGGAAGGTGGGGTGCACACGTGTTGGGGGTGGGAGGAATTAGCTGAAGCCAAAGGCGTGACAGGTAGTGCTCGGGAGCCTACTGGTGTGTTGAGAGGACAACTTCAGCAGCAAGAAACCACCCACCACATGACAGGAGACACGTGGCCGCATCCTGGGGGACAGACAGCACAGGACTGCTGCTGCTCCTTGCCAGGACAGCACAAGGAGCCACCGCTGGAGGTGATTAGCCTGTCTGTGTGCTCAGTGTCACCTCTGTGGCTCTGGAGACAGCAATCTGGAGCGAGGACAGCCCTAGGCACTGTCACCCAACAGCAAGCACGTGGGGGATTCTGCCCAGCATGGAGCCACCCCAGCAGTGCCGTCCACACGCCCATTCAGTCAAACCAGAGAGGGACACGGTGAGGGGGTGGGGAAAGCATGCACCAAGCAGCAGTATCTCCAGGACCTGGGCAGAGGGCAGTGCTGTGTGATCTAACCCCGGACGTATTCGTCTAACCACACCGAGCACACGGCCCCCACGGCTCACCAATGTGTTGCCCTCCCAAGCAGGCGGCCCGCCGCTCGCTCTGGAGATGACAGATGGCCCATTCGGGAGAGTGGAGCCAGCCCTGCGGTGGCCCTGGGGGTGACGGTGGGCAGAGAACAAAGTCCAGCCCCGTGCCTTCTGCGAGCACACTCCAATGTGGAAAACCTGACTTGCAATGGAGGAAGTCCTCCCCATCTCAAAGAACGCACTCTTGTGCGCTCGTGCTGAGCATGCCCACGCAGGACCGCCTCGGGGCAGCGTAGGCCTGGGGCTGGCATCGCTCCCGTCCCCTGCTTCTCACCCCAGCGCAGTGGCCTGGCCTCTCCAGCAGGAAACTCAGAGTCCCTATTTGTGAGTGTTCATTGTACTACCGAGGTAATGACGGCCACCACCACTGACAACTTCTGAGGCTCATGCTGCCAACAGCCTGGGACCATTCCAGGGAAGAGTACCCGTGCGCCAGGAAGAGCTGAAAGTAGGGCAGAGAGAGCTTTGCCAGAAACCCGCCCCGTCTAGGGCGCCGCCCCATCTAGGGCGTGATGGGCCGGGAAGGCATCAGGCTGGGTCTGCAGCCAACTCCAGCTGCACTGCCTTCTCCAAAGCCCCGTCTCTCTCTGGGAATCAGGGACAAAGCCGCGCTGTGACCTCAGAGCAAGCCGCACCCCATTTTCTCAGCGACGCGACCTTGGAAATGGGAACATCGCACAAAAGATCTCATTTCTCAGTCAACAGATGGTCGGGGTGCTTCTGGCTGCAGTGACAAAAGCTAATCTCAAACCAAAGGATTATGAGCCACAACAGAGACTCGCCTGTAACAGGCAGCCCCAAGCAAAACCAGACCCTGCTGGCGGCCAGCCCTGCCTGGCCCCTCGCGAGCACCTACCCGGCCTGTTTCCCTACGTCGATCGGACACACGCTACATGGGGCTGCCAGCGGCCAAGACACTGCAAAGGCAGTTGCCTCACTACAGCCGCGGGGGACAACAGGCCTGCCACTCACCTGCCTTCTGCTCCGAGGGCCCAGCATCCCGAGATCCTGATGCCAGGGTAAGCTGGGGGGCTGCTCATGGCTGGGACACAGGGGACAGTGGACAGCAGGGTGATCCCAGGTGTCTGCAGGAGCATCTCCACAGGGCCACTTAGACCCACAGTGGCCCCCTCGGACAGCTCAGGAGACGCCTAAACTGTCCCTCCATGTGTGGGCAGGAAGTGTTGCGGGTGAGGAGCTGGGGTTGGGTCCGAAGAGCCTCCCGTGTGGAAGGAACGGCACTCACTGCCGGCCTCAGAGGCTGAGGCCACGGGCATTAAGAGGATCACCCGGCTGGGGGCTGTGCACTTTCCCGATATTAATAGCACTGACCCTGCTGAAAAGAACAGTGTCCTGTGGCCCTGGCAGACCTCAGGCCTGCCCTGGCCTGTGCACCGGCTGGTGCGCTGCCGGCCCAGTGCTTGCTGAGGACCACAGTGCACCCCTCCTAGTACACCATGGAAAAAACTCCAGACCCCAGGCCTGCTTGGGACTGTAAAACCAATCCTCTCCTACACCCCTACAGAACAGGGAAATCTGAGGTCTCTCCTGGCCAAGTCTTGCTGACTGTCAATGCTGCGCCGACACTCTTGGCCCCAAGGTGCCTTCTAGAGGCATAAACAAACCTGAAACTCTATCCACCTGCCCCACCCCCTCCAGGGGTAGGCTCCAGTTCATCCCCCAAGGCCACCCAGTGCTGCGTGTTCAGCCAGGGGAAACAGTCATTCTCTAGCCTGGCAGCAGGAGAAAGAATGGGTTCAGCCCCAGCCTCAGCAAGGGTGGGCCAGCCAAAAGATCTTTACTGCAGTGTGTGAACCGGTCTGCATCCCTAGGTCCTCAGCCTCCTTTCCAGCTTTCCTCCTGGCTTCTAACAACACGGAGGCTCAGGGAAGAGAAGATTCCAGATGGGGCTCACACACCTGAAGAGGGGCCGCTCCTGGCCGCCCAGGTAACAAGGGTGTGTCTGTCTCCCTGTCCAGAGGCACTTGGTGGCAGAACTGAACTGTCCAACTTTGCCCACAAGAGCTTCCCCCTCCTGCTCCCTGGCCTGGACAAGCAGGCAGGGGCTGGCCCACACTTGGGAGGCTGGAGCTGTCCTGGACAGGGCTGCAGAGTCGGGGCATGCAGCACCAGGGCCTTCACTGGTGCCTGACACCCTGTCCAGGTTTAGGAAGTTTGCCGGATGAGTCAAATGAGGCTGGATGGAGGAGGGAGGAGCCAGGCCCCAGTGGACCCCAGACTGCTCAGAGACAGAGGTGTCAGGGGATTATTCTCAGGGCAGGTAGAACACTGGGGGGCTGCAGCCTTAAAGGAGCCAAAAACAGGCTCCAGAGACTTGCACAGCCCCTACCCCATTACCCTGGAAACCTCCCTGCAGAAGTCCCTTGTTCCTGCTGCTCTGGGCGGGTCCAGCCAGCCTCCCTCCATTCCCATAGCTGCAAACCCACCTCCACCCGGCCTGCACCAGGAGACAGCCCCAGGGGTTCACTGTTATCACCACCATTCTCATTTACCCATCAGCATGTCCAGTGCTAAGGGAGTTGGAGTCTCTGTCCTCATGGAGCTAACCCTCTAGAGGGGCAAGCAGACAAAACACAAGGGCAAAGTGGACAAACCATACCAATGTGTCCGCAATGACGTGGAAGAAGCTGGAAGGGTGGTCGGGGAGAGCCTTAGCTCAGGGGCACTGGCACATACACCTAAAATGTCAACCAGACCCAGCTCCAGGGCCCTTGGGGGGTGTGCAGGGACTGTGGGGGCAGCACAGAGGAACAGCCCTCAGGACACCAGCCAGCATCAAGGGACAACCGTGAAGTCCAGAGGCAGTTCCAGGGTAGACCCCATGGGCCTCTGGAGAAAGCGCGCTGGAGTCTCCACTTACGGCTCCCAGGTCCTGGCTCTCTTCCTACGACCTACGCTTCCCTGGACATCATGGTGGGGGGGGGGGGCACCCAAGCCCACTACATGATTCTGCACGCAGGATGGGGCCCTGACTGCAGCTGCCACCTATCTGTGTTCTCAGGGAGTGCTTTTCTCAAGGGCTTACCTAGCTTTATCCTCTCTGATCTTGGGCTACCTCAAAGATTCTTTGGAACAAGCAGGTGTCACAGACTCAAGTCCTGTGCCAGGCATATAGTCACTTTTTGCTGGGCAGGTGTGAGATGGGAAGGACACACAATGCTCCTCAGGGCCTGGGCAGCCTCCTGCGATCTGGCGGCTCCTGAAGGAGAGCTGTCATCGCCGGGCAGCCTCGCCTCATCCCTTACCCCCCCCCCCCCCCGCCCCTCTCCTCCCTCCAAGAAAGAGGTTGCCCTGGCACCCAGACCATTCTGGAGGAATCCAGGCACACAGCATTTCTGCCTTGGAGAGATCACCCAAGTCCCGAGATGAGATGCCCGGGCTGGAACCGTGGTTTCCTTGGACCCCCACAACCTGCGGCCCTCGCAGAGCCTTCCTGAAGCGACAGTTTAGACCCGGAAGTGCAGGGGGCTGCTCCGGATCGCGGCTCAGCCACCGCCCCCTGGTGGGCCTGGCCCCAGGAGCTCAGTAGGAGCCCATTTCCTCTTGGCCTCTTCCATCTCCCCAGTCAGAGTGACAAAATGGCCCTGCCCCCGCTCTACCCTTCCAACTTCAACTCTTGCAAAGCCTCCCCAGAGCCTGGCGGCACGGCACAACAGGTGGGGCAGGCGGAAGGCAGCAGCCACGATCCACTCCAGACTCACGAACCCTGGCCTCTTAGGTGGAGCAGAGCCTGAGTTCCGGCGGATTCCAGAACACACCGACCACCTCAGATGCTCCAGCCCGGGGGTCCTCGCCGTCCCCTCGGGACAGACAACAAAGTCCACGCCAGCTACGTGCAGAATCCGCTTTATCCGCAGAACCTCGGACTGGGCGCCCGGCAGGCCCTGCCCATGAACCCGGTGCCGCCGGCCATCGAGGAGCGGCGGGGCGGACACGGTCTCACCTCCGGGCTCAGCGCCGCCGGCCCCGCCAGGCCCGGAGGAACCTCCCACCGCGGCCGGGGCCCCCCCGCGTGTCCAGACCCAGCCCGTCGAGGTCGCCCTGCCCGCAGGCCGACGCCCCACCGCACCGCGGGCTCCGGCTCACACGGCGGACGCGAGAGGGCGTGCGCGGCCCCCAGCCCGTGCTCGGCGGGGCGCGCCTACCGGTCCTCGCACGAGGCCTCGCTCCTCTCCGCCGGCCGGTCGGGCCCGTCTCCCGCCGCAGCGGGCGGCGGAGGCAAGCGGGGCGCGTCAGCAGAGGCTGGGGGCGCCGCCATGGAACTCTGAGGCCTCTCCGCGGGCCGCGTCTCCGGGGCTGGCCGCCGGGAGTCGTAGTTCGGGGCTTTGCGCCGCACGCTCGCTGGCGCGCCGTACGGACTACAAGTCCCACAAGGCCGTGCGGCTGTGCGTGCCGGGACTCGTAGTCCGGCCTCACCCGCTGCGAGCGGGCGGACGGGCGTCGTCTGCGGGGAAAGATCCCACCCCGAGTTTTACCACAAACTCAGCAGCACAAAGCCCCTGGAAAAAAATCAATAAACATTTATTTGATACAGTCATATTTAATACATACAGTTGATGGCCCACCCCCGCGCCACATGGGGCCGGGAGGCGGGGACGAGGACCGGGGACAGATGGTCACAAGGCGGGCAGGGCCCGAGCTCACCGTCAAAACATCTTGCAAATAAACACTTTGTAGATAGAATATATATGTATATATACGGTTACAAGTGATAGCTGGAACCTCTCTTCCGAAATGCACTTATGTACGGAGAACTGGCATTAAAAAACCCAAACCAAGAAACCCAAAGCACAGGATGTGTGGCTGCCAGGCCAGAGGTACTGGCCGGCGCCCCCCCCCCCCCGCCCCCGCCCGCGAACCCCAGGCCTCCAGGGTAAGCCACCTGGGGCCCATCGAACTGGACACACCGGGACAGCCCTGCCCCCGTGGGTCAGGGTGCACCCATTCTCTCCCTTCTGAACCAGAGGGACAGGAGGGGGGCTACCGCTGGGAGGGCCACTGATCACCTCACACCAGGATACACCCTCAACTGCCTTTGCACAAGCAAATAAAGTGCATCCTATTTTTGTGTGAAGTGTCAGCCCCTTCAGTCGGGCCGTTCCTGTTCTCAGGGCAAGGGTGGGTGGGCTGGGCCAGAGGTAGATCTTCAGAAAGGGACCTGGCATTGTGCCCTGGGCTTGGGTCTTGGGCAGGGTTCACGCCCACCATGCCCTGGGGGTCTGCCACTCCAGTCCCTCTCACTGAAGGTGTCAATCAAGGCCAGGCGGTTACCTGGCTGGATTCCCACCAGAGTGGGAGGTGGGCGGATCCCGCTGAGCCGCCCAGGGCTCTGCCCACTTTGGAGGAGGGCTCTGCCCACCAGCTCGCCACTGCCACTCGCCAGAACATGGGAAGCAGAAAGGGAAGAAGGGAGAGAGGGGTCCGACCCAATAGTCACTTTTGGCAGCAGCCCCCCACACCCACTTTAAAGACAAAGAAGGGGGTTAAAGTGCTAAACATCAAGTTATCCAGGACCCCACCTCTTCCCACACATCTAGGCAGGGTTCCCAAACCAGGGACCAACTGTGGACTTCAGGGGGTGACCTGGAAACTCACCCCCCAGCAAAAAACCAGCCCCCCGTTCCCCAAGGGCCAAGTACCTGAGAGGCTGGGGCGGGCGGCCGTCCCCAGCAGAGGTGTTGAGGTCCAACCTCCTCCAGCCATTGGTGACAAAGACAAATGCACCTGGGGCTCCTGCCAGCACCTGCATCCCCTCCCTGCCCAAGGCTGCGCCCCCCCCCCAACAGTGGCTGCCTGACCCCACCTCTGCCTCCACCAGCTGTATTACCATAGTGATACCCAGGAACACAGAAAAGTCTTTCTGCCCACACTGCCCTCCCTTCGTGTTTGACACTGGATCACATCCATCCGTCCATGCCTCCAGTCTTCGATCAAATCAAGGTGTGTGTGAGTGGGGGCAGTCTAGGTCTCTACACCCCCTCCCTAGCACACAGGCCGGGGTTGCCCAAGAGCCTTTTGGCCAAAGGAAGGAAACTGGAGACGGGCAGCACGACCAGCCCCCAAGCCCCCCTGGAATCTGTCTCCCTACCGCAGGGCCAGGAGAGCCAAGCCTGGCTTAGGGCCCCTCCTCTCCTGTGACTAGATGAGGACGGGAGCTGAGGGGCAGAGAGGTGCCCGGTCAGCACCGCCTCCCTGAGCAGGGGAGAGACACCCCCTCAGCCCCTAGATCCACCGTCGGCACCAGGAAACCCTTAGCACCAAAATGTCGGATTGTTGTTTTTGTATAAAAAACAGAATAAAAAAAAGGTTGTTACTTGTCACAGCAACAAGACTGGCATCCACTACACCCAGGAGATACACGCACACGGGCAAATATCAAAATTCACATCATCCAGGATCGGCAAGGCCGAGCCCTCAGCCCACCCTCTACCCCCCAGTGGGAAATAACCTCTGTCCAAACCCAGTGGCTCTGAGTACCTTCCTCCTCCCTACACTGCCGAAGCTGGAAAGTGGGGCCCAGGGAGGAGGCCAGAGGCGGTTTGGCCACCTCCTGTGGGTGCCCTGGACTCCAGCCTGAACCCTGGTCAACCTGCAGACCCAGCCACGCTCTGAGTCCCAAAAGGGCCAGCACAGAGCTGCCACCAACACAACGTGACCTTGGCCAAGCCCCCTCCTGGCCTTCAGCTCTCATATCGAAAGACCACACAACCAGAAACAAAAGGGCAGGTAAAAAAAAAGGGGGGGGGGGGCGGAAGGGGACTCCCATGGGAGCTTAGCCACAGGCCAACCCAGACCAGCAAACAGAAGGCTGATTCCCACAGGGATTACTCCTCAGAGCTGGGCCCCAGTTCCATGCCCCACATGCCTGTGGGCCCCAGCCCGGACTGGCCCATCCCTGACCCACTGGGCTGCCCCAACCTAGAGCAGTGGTGTTAGCAAAGCTGGAGATTGGAGGCAAAGCTATGCTCCATGTGACCCCTTCACCCCCCCCCCCCCCCCCCCCGCTCCGGCAGCCCTGCAGGTGAGAGCAGAACCCTCCCCCTGCCCCAGGCAGGGAGCACCCATGAAGACAGGATGGCAGGAGAGCCCACGAACAGGGCCACCTCCACCCACTGTGACGGACAGGGGCCAGTGGGGCAGGGGCCCGAGCACAGCAGGGGTCACACAGGCAGGGGAGGGTGGGCCTGGAGAGGTAGAGAACAGAAGCAGAGGAGCCAAATGTGGAAGGACGAGGGAGGCCACGGTAGGGCGGCTGTCTGGTCAGCATGGTAGCAGTCAGACTCAGGGTCTGTCCTGGGAGGTAGCTGGGGGTGCTGGGGTCCAGTGTTGGGTAGAAAGGTGAGGCTGCTCAGGTGCCCTCATCAGCCCAGAACCATGGGTCACCGAGGACCCCCAAGCCTTGGGCCTGAGAAAGCAGACGGGGCCGGGAGCTTGCATGGTGAAGGCCATCTGCCTGCCTTGCTCTACCCCGTGGCGCTGAGGCCTAAGCCACAGACCCTCTTCCTGCCCATCCAGGGCCCCAGACTCCACCAGGCCCATAAATGTCCCTCCAAGCTATTGCACTTCCGTTGCTGCCACAGGCCTCCCCCCAGAGAACCAGCCCAGGTGTGCCCTGTGCAGCCTGCACACGGGAAGGGCCGTCAGGAAGGAGAGAGGGACTGGCTGCCTCCGCTGGACAGATGAATAGGCAGGGGTGGGGGGTGGAGAACTGGAGGGCAGGAGGTCCTGGAGCTAGCTATCCCCACCCTCAACAGAGTGGGCTTGGTGTCCAGTGTGGGGACCAGGCCCCACCCACCTGCCAGCCACTCTGCTCACTTCTCAGGAGCTTTGCTGGCTCCCACCTTCCGGCCAGCGGAGCCCCGGGCCCCTTTGTCTCTGCCTCCTGGGGGCCAGTCGTCTCGACGTGGGGGCATCTTGGGTGCGGGCTCCTCAGGGGTCCGCTCCTTGGGCTTTCGGCCTCGCTTCTTCCCACCTGCCAGACTCTTCTTCTCTTCCTTCTTGGGTGCCAGTGAGTCCTGGCTCCTGTGTTTGGGAAGTGGGTCAGCCGAAGTACGGAACCAGTTCTGGAAAGAAAAAGCCCGCAATGTAGACCCCGAGGCAGGAGGATGCTAGGCACTGGGGCCAGGCAGGCCGCTGCGCTATGGTGCCTCCTGCTCAGAGTGCGGGGGAGTGGTGCCCAAGCTCCTCCCGGCCTCCAGGGAAGCCAGAAGCCACTTTGAAACAACCCCACCAGATTTCTTCTTTCCTTTTCTTGTTGTTGTTGGTTTTTGTTTTTGAAACCACCAGATTTCTCAACCTTGGCTGCTTGCTCAAAGGCCACACAAGCTATTACCCCCCCATTCCCGCCCTGGCCCAGTCCCCTGCCTGGGGCCAGCCCATCTGCTGCAGGCTCAGCAGGTGTCTCAGCCCATCCCACCTCTGCATGGGTCTTGAGGATGTGGTACTTGACGCCACTCTCAGAGCTGAACTCCTTTGGACACAGCAGACAGCAGTACTTTCCCACCAGGTGGTCTCCCTGCAAGGCATCAGGCAGGCCAGCCCCCAGATATTGGACCCCACCCCCACCCCTTGGAATACCAGAAGCACCAGATCTAAGCAGGGAACCCCGGCCCTCTTCCCGCACCTGTGTGGCTATAGGGTCGGGGCAGCAACTACAGCTCATCTTGTTGGGTGCTCAATGGGTGAGCTTAGGGACCCATCAAGGCTTCTGTGTGGCAGGACCTCTGAGCTGCCCCCGCTGCAGGGGAGGTAAGGGATAAGGAGAGGATGGGAAGAGGAAGGTGCCTCGGGGAAGGGCTGCAGCCTTGGCCTAAGGCCCCTCACTCCAAGACCAGGTCCACTGTGCCCGCTTACACCCACACAGACGAGAAGCCCCTGTGGGCAGAACAACTTGGGCCAATGGACTCATGGATAGGGTTGGAGAATGCTGAAGTGTCCTGGGCTGGGCTGGCCATCGGGCACTGGCCAGTCCCTGCCCCACCGGGGTGGGGTCACACACCCAACATGCCGGAGCCCCTAAGGGTTGGCTGGGAGTGCAGAGCACCTACCCCACCACGGGAAAGGGCCAGGGGACTGACCTTGCTGCAGCTGGCGAGGTGGGCCTTAAGGCCGGACACACTGGAGTAGATGGCTTCACAGCACTGGGGACAGGAGACAACAGTGGGGGAGGGCCTCCCAGCAGATGTCCCCACACAGACACACGTGTACCCCTGGCTGAGGGATTATGGGGCCTCTGGGGTAAGTGGGGGGCTTGACCCCAGGGGTCCTGGGATATGGGCAGGCTAGACCTCTAAAGCTGAGATTATGGGGCTCCATCTAAGGACCCTGCAGGGATCACAGGTTGGCTGATCACTTGGAGACCTCCTACCCAGGGCCACACCTGGGCTCTTTATTCCTCAGCCCCAGGGTCCCCACACCCACCCACCAGCCTGCCCCAACTCACGTCATTGGGGCAGTTGACGTGGCCTTTCTCCTTGACTTCATTCTTCCACGCCTCCAACAACTGGGGGTTAAGTGTGGGGAGGCCTGGCCGAGTATAGTTGAGCTGTAAAAGCAGGTGAGCACCAGGGTGAGCCCAGGGGGCCTGTGTTAATGGGAGGCTACTGAACGCCAGGCCAGAGCCGAGCCCACCTGCTCCAAGGACCTGACTGTGCCCCCCACAGATGGCATATGTGAACCTGGAAGGCCAGCAAATGGGCCAAGTCACAGGGGCGGGGCCGCTGCAGGGGACCCCAAGCTAGGTCACACCCTGTTCGGGGACGGGAGCCGGGGGCCCAGCGGGCAGCTCACCCGGGCAGTCTCAGGTACTAAGTCATCCTTCACCCGCCGCTTGGTCCAGTCTCGAGCCAGTTCGTCCTCTGCAATCTCTTGCAGGTGGAACACGGCAACCTGGGCTGACGTGCGGCGGATGCGGCCGCTGGGGGTCCGCTCCACACCCAAGAGGTCCTCAGTTTCGGGGGGCTTGTCCTCAGGCTCCTCAGGCGGCTGCAGAGCAGGAAGACAGGGTGAGCAACAGGGACCAAGTGGCACGGGGCGCAGAGAGACAGAGGTACGTGCCCCAGGCAGCGAACACGGGCACTCGGGGGTCCCAGGCTTGCTAGGCCCCATGCACGTGGCCCCCAGAAAGGGAAGGGGGAGCACACGCAGCAGATGGCACGCGACACACATGCTTGGTACCCCAGGGGCAAGAGGACCCAGGCCACAGGCTGCTCACTGGGGCTGTGTGCTCCGAGCGCATGTGGTAATCGTGTCCGGCCTTGGAGCGGTAGGTCTTTCCACAGTGGGTGCAGGGAAAGGAGGGGCTGTCCACTTCACAGGGAGGCTTTCCGCAGCGTCGCTGGTGGTACTGGTAGCCCATGAGGCTGGAGAAGGCGGCCCCGCAGCCCTGGGGTCAGAGTCGGGTAAGTGGCCAGCAAGGGGCTGTGTCCCACCCCACGCCCAGCGCCCCGCGCAGTGCGCCCCGCCCCCCCCATCCCACTGACCTCCTGGGGGCAGCGCAGCCTCCCCATCTGCTTCAGCACCTTGCGCAGCCGCTCCCGCTCCTCCTGCTCACTCCCCTCCGAGGCCTCGGCGTCAGAGGGCTGGGGGGCAGGCCCAGCCTTAATATCCCCACCACCACAGGGCCCCTGCCCCAGCCCAGGGGTCAGGGCCACAGGTGTCCAAGGTCAGGCATGGGAACCAGTAAGTTCTGCTGCCACGTGGGGACGAGAGGTCAGTGGGCAGGGCAGGCAGGGTGGGGTGGGGTGAGATGGACTAGGAGGCTAGCGGCTGGTGGGTCAGGGCGTACCTTGGCGCTGTGCTCCGCCATGGTGTGGTAGTTGAGGCCGGCCTTGGACTTGAACTGTTTCCGGCAGTGCTGGCACTTGAGAGCATCCTGCAGCTGCAGACATGCCCCTGTCGTGAGAAGCTGAGTCTGGGCACTTCCCCGCCTGGGACCCCGGGCAGCCTTACCTTCTGACACACCTCCATGTGCTTCTTAAGCCCCACGAGGGTCTTTCGGGTGACCACATTGCAGGTGGGGCAGACAGCCTCCCCCCGTTCATGGATGGCCCGCTGCCACTGCTCCTCAGGGCCACCTGTAGGGCAGGGCCAGGGCCTCAGGGGCTGGTGGGGGCTCCCGGACGCCCTGGATGCCAAGCACAGGACCCACGGTCCACACTCAGCCCCCAGTCCCTGTGGTCCAGGATCCGCCCCAGAGTTGAGATCTGTCCTGGGCCCTGCACATGGCAGCCCCCCCACCTGGAGCTGGGTGGGCCGTGGGGGCCGGCACGTCCTTGCTGACCGTGCTAGCAGGAGCCAGCACCTTCTTGCGCACATCCTCGGGGCCCGGCCCCTCCTGCTTCTTGGCACGGTGCATGCGGGATTTGTCCTCTGCCTTGGCCAGGCCTGTGTGCACATACGGGGTGGGGCAGGTGTGAGCCAAGGGTGCAGGCACACTTGTGCACGTGTCGAGCCCCAGATGCTGTACTGGCTAGGGCCTCACCTTTGAGTCCGAAGGTCCCTGAGATGGACGGCTGCTCCCCTGTAAACTTCTTGGGTGTCTTCTGTTTCCTTCCTGACTCGGGGGAGAGAAAACAGGGCCCAGGGTTTCTGGTCAAATAACCGTCGGGAGGCCTGGGCCAACAGACCGTTACCCCCACCCCAGCCACTGCCTCCCCCCTCTCGTCTTACTGTGCTTTGTGCGCTCCGCTCCCTCCTCAGGTGGGGACACAGGGCCTGTGGCCCTCGGTGCCTCCTTGCTCCCCAAGGGCCTGCTGCCCAGAGAAAGGGGGCTGCTGCCGGGGTCTGTGCTCAGCTGGAAGGCCGAGGTGTGGCCCGTGGTGGATGGGCCATACTCCCCATTCTCCGGCCTCGCCTGCTTTGGCAGGATGGGGCATGCATCCAGGCTGTCCGCAGCCCTGCAGGGAGCAGGCAGGTGAGGGGCAGGAGGGCCCACTTCTGACCCTGTTACCACCTCCAACCTGGAAGGAGCCCCGTACCTTTTCTTACCACTGCTCCTCCCTGTGGCTCGAGGAGTTTTGTTCTCGGACTTGGTCAGCAGCACCATTTTGCAAGGTGGTGTGTGTCTGCTGATGGCAATGGGCCTGCTGACCGTCACTGGCTTACTGACCACAATGGGCCTGCTGACCGTCACCGGCTTCGTGACTGGCATGGGTTTCGTAACTGTCACAAGTTTTGTCATCGGCACCGGTTTGTTGATGGTCACTGGTTTGGTCACCGGCACGGACTTGGTGACTGGCACTGGCTTGTTGAGACTCACTCCCTTGGTGACCGGCACGGACTTGGTGACCGGTATGGGTTTGGTGACCGGCACAGGCCTGCTGACCGTGATAGCCTTGGTGACCGGCACAGGTCTGCTGACCGTCACTGGCTTGGTGACCGGCACAGGCCTGCTGACCGTCACTGGCTTGCTGATGCCGATGGGTTTGCTGACACCCACGGGTTTGCCAACAGTGACGGGTTTGCTCACTCCAATGGGCTTGCTGACCCCAACGGGCCGGCTGATAGTGACCGGCCGGCTGACCGGCCCAGGCTTAGGGGCAGGCAGGGGTCGGTCCATGTGGTTCCAAATCCGGTGCTTCTCCAGCTGGGTCTTGGAAGTGAATGCAGCCTCACAGAAGGGGCAGGGAAAGGTCAGCCTTTCTGAGATGGCACCCTGGGTGGAGAGGGCAGGCATGGGATGGCAGCCCAGGCCTCTGCCCAGACACACCCTGAGCAGACAGGTGGGGCAGGGCGGGCCCCAGGCCTCTATTTCCCTGCCCCACAGCCCCTTACCCCTTGGCACCGCTGGTAATGGTACTTGAGCCCGTAGATGCTGGGGAACTCCAGCCAGCACCCTGAGTTTGGACACTTCACCCTTGAGTGCGCCTTGAATTCATCTTTCCACTGGTTCATCAGGGAGAGCTGGACATGGAAAAGGTGAGGCTGCTGACCCCTCAGCCAGCCAAGTCTCTGCCAACCCAACCCATGCCCAGCCTCAGTCTCCTCCCCAGGCCCGCAGGGCAGACAGGCTCGAGGAGCCCTTCAACCTCAGAACTGCAGCAAGATTCAGGCCACCCCAAGCAGCGACGGTGTACTTGACCTGTTCTAGGAACCCCACAAACGTGACCCACTGGGTCCCAGGGCGCACCGTGAAGCCAGAAAGCACGGAGCGACCTCTGACGCAAGCTGAGGGCTTGGGGCTGGTGTGTGAAAAGGAAGCAAAGGCAGGGTGGTGGTCTTGACAAGCAGACCCCAGCATGAGTCCCACCCCAGCATTCAGGGAGCTCACAGGAATGTCTCGGAGGGCCTGGTTCTCGGCTTTCGGACGCCCCTTTTTCTTCCCTTCCGTCCTATCACTGGCTGGACTTCCCGGGTCAAAGCAGAGTGGGCCCTGGCTGGGCACTGTCTGCCCGCCCCGGACCACCGGCATCCCTGCAACACATGATATGCCAAGGCTTGGAAGCTGCATTCCCCACAGCCTCACCTGCCACCCAGGGGGCTGCTCAGGCCTGGAGGAAGCCCCACTTCCCCCACAGCGAAGCATGGGGAGTGGGAGACTGTGACTGTAGTCAGCCTAGGACAAGAATCCAGGGGCCCAGGCGGCCCAGCTGAGCACCCAGGAACTAGACTACTGGGGGAGCTGGGAGCTGAAAAGGAGTCCCACAACCAGTAGCAGCTGCCTGTGGTCACCTGGAGTTGACCTTGGCCTGATCCCTCTTACCCAATTTTGGTGGGTCATGCAGCACAGGAAGTCGGACTTCGTTCCGGCCTCCATCCTTCCCAGGTCCACTCTTGGTGGATCCGGGGAGCCGGCGGCCTCCTCCAACACAGAAGGGATCGGTCATTTCTGCAGAGCAAGTAGACAAACCTGTGAGGCTCACCGGGCCCGACTCAGGACTTGAACGGACTACTCTTAAACCCTGCCCCCAGACAGGCCCCTCTCCGGCTCAGGGGAGGAGAGCCTGCCCACCTGTGCATGTATGGTAGGTGATGGAGGCTTCTGGTTTAGGGGAGGGGCTCCCCATCTGAGGTCTCCCCAGATTATCCAGGAGACACAATCATCTTGGAAGCACCTAACTGTCCTGAAACCCTCATCAGCTCTCATAGACTTCCTTTGTCCCCAGACACACAGTCCTAAAACGTGCCATGAATCGTACCTGGTACTGAGCTGGGGGCAGCCCCTGAAGAGGTGGAGCGTTCAGGAAGAAAGAGACCAACAGCATCCCTCCCAGGGGCCAATTATGACACTAATATGGCTGCTAGCTCACAAGCTGCTGTGGCCCAGCACCTTGGGACACCTTACAGCCCCAGTCAGACCGAAGGCAATGCCACCCCACCTGGACATGCACCCCTGGACCCTTCTCTCCAGGACACAGATGGAAGATGGCCAAGATGGGCACTGCAGGCCCCTAGTCTACTCAACTGAATAAATTCCCCTGGCGGGGGGGGGGGGGGGGGCAGATCAAGGACTGAGGATCCCAGGAGCACCTGTTTCTAGTCCCCATGCCAGCTGAACCATTCTACCTGACTTTCTTCTCAGCCTTGTCTCCAGCAGGAATCCCTCAGCCACCCTCTACCTGGCTGACCTCCTCTCCACCTCCACCCTCAAAAGCCTATCTGTCCCCCCCACCCACAGGTCCACCAGTGCCACTCCAGAAACTGCCAGGCCATCGGCCACAGGGATTACCCCGCTGCCTGAGGCTGGACATCCTGGGCCTGTTCTGCTGGGGGACTCCAGACCCTGAGAGCTCTGGGGAGGGACTCTTGAGCTCAGCCCTACAGGATCCTCCTACAGGGACACCTAAGGCCACAGGAAGGGGGGGGGGGGGGGTGTTGTGTGGGCAGGCAGCCCCTCCTCTGGCAGTTCCTAATGAACTTACATCAGAGGAAGCGGGGAGGGACTGCAGGGCCTAGAGGGGGTCCAGAGACTGAGGTCTCTGGTAAGGACAATCACTGCTCATTACCAAGGGGGTGCCCATATCCAGGGCCCAGGGGGAGGTTCGGGTCTACACGGGCCTAAACAAACTTCTCTGAAGTCTTCACACCAAAACTTCCAAAGGAGACATGCCAGCATCAGTCATCCCAACGCCATGATGATTCCACCAGCCTGGGATGTTGGTGCCTACCAAGAACCCACTTTGCAATCTCTCCGGCTTGGGCGGAGAACTCAGAGTTGGGGGGCCTGGGGCCAGGGCTGGCCTAGGGGGCAGACACCCTCCTTCCATCCACGACCTGTGACTAGAACAACAGGAGGAAAAGAGATTCCACCCTGTCCGAGGACCCAGCAGGGTGGCAAAGGTGGGACCCTCGCAGGGGGGAGGGGGCGCCACAAGCAACGCTGGCGGGGGGACCTCGGCACAGGCCGGGCGCGCGGATGAACCCGGCCAGGAAACGTACACCTGGAGACTGGCCTCGCCACACACCTGTCACCTGCAGCCGGGGTGCGGGGCCCCGGCCTGGCCCCGAAAGGGCCGATCGCGGGTGCAGGGGGGGAGGGGGGGGCGAAGGCAGTGAACCAAAATGGCGACTTTTTCTGGAGAAGGAGGAGACAGGAGCGCGGCGCCGGCGCGGGGCGCGGGGCGCGGCGCGGGGCGGGGTG